>NC_084622.1:41321369-41398638 GCF_033978795.1 Nerophis ophidion
CTATCTATCTATCTATCTATCTATCTATCTATCTATCTATCTATCTATCTATCTATCTATCTATCTATCCATCTATCTATCCATCTATCTATCTATCTATCTATCTATCTATCTATCTATCTATCTATCTATCTATATAAATGTACATAATTTAAAGAATACGTATCTCTGTCAAATTGTAAACATAAAGATAAAGACATCATGTAATGAGGTATTGTCATGTTGATAGTATTATTGAACAAAATATATGTATATATATATATATATATTTGTCTTTAAATGTATGGATAAGGTTTATCTATTGCCTTTGTATTAGACATTACAAATTACATGATGGCGTCCCGTTCAAGTCCCCCAGCTGTTTTACCTAACATAATCAATAATCATCATTTAAATATTGATGAAGATAATTATTATTTTGGCCATAATTGTGCAGCCCTATGTACAAGACCAGATCTCATACAAGAACAATATTTGTATCTATATTGACAAAAATTGCAATAATGTCTTCATCAGGTGCCATCTTTAAAAATTCTTGCAATTGTTTTATTTGTTTAGTTTTTTTAATATGATGTCCATAAAATGCTATCTTGCACAGTTTTCACATTTATTTTATATTATTCATGTTTTTTTTTTCTTCCATATTACTTTGTTTGTAATGTCTTTGTTGCTCTCATAATCACATTCAATTTCTATTTGAGGTCAATGAAACAGTGTTTTAATCGACAATAATGTTTCCGCTTTAATAAAACAGTGGTTATAAGATTTCACTATAAATACTTTTTGAAAATTCTTAAGTTATTTAGAAACACCACAATAATATATATATATATATATATATATATATACATATATATATATATATATATATATATGTGTCTTGATTAGATTATCCAGAGAATAGTGCTCGATACTGTGGTAGAGCGCAATATGTATGTGTGGGAAAAATCACAGGACTACTTCATCTCTACAGAACTGTTTCATGAGGGGTTCCCTCTCCTGATGATTGAGGGAACCCCTCATGAAACAGTTCTGTAGAGATGAAGTAGTCTTGTGATTTTTCCCACACACACATACATACAGTACATACGTACATACATACATACATACATACATATATATATATATATATATATATATATATATATATATATATATATATATATATATATATATATATATATATATATTTATATATATATATATATATATATATATATATACATATATATATATATGTATATATATATATATACACATACATATATATACAGTATATATACATATATATATGTATACATATATATATACATACATATATATATATATATACACATACATATACATATACAGTATATATACATATATATATATATACATACGTACATACATACATACATACTTACATACATACGTATATAAATAAAGATATATATATATATATATATATATATATATATATATATATATATATATATATATATATATATATATATATATTCACCTTCACAAGTGTCCCACTTAGGGCAGCCAGAATTGTGATGTGGCTCTTAATAAAAACAAGTTTGACATCCCAGGTCTTGGCAAAAAGAATATTATTTCCAGTTTCAAGCATGCATTACAGAAGTTGAAATGAAATGAAAACAAATTACAACTATTAGTGTATAACTCTGAGACAACCATCAAGAACAATTTAAGGAATTAGATTAAAAAAATGCACACGGTAAGTAAATCAGTGGTCTCGTAATGCAGTCTCACACACACACACACACACACACACACACACACACACACACACACACACACACACACACACACACACACATACACACACAGGTGGGAACGTGGCAATTCTTCAAAGGCTTTAAGTAAAAATGAATGCCAGATATGTTCGTACTTACTTCATTTCATGTGGAGTTGAGGTACGAGACATTGACCAGGATCACTTCTCCAAACTTTGGTCATCATTAGTGCGCCAGTTTCAGTAACATCGCCGCTCTTCCATGGAGAAAAAGTAAATATAGATCTAGCAGCAGACGATATGTTCCTAAAACGCTCCAAATCTGCTTTGGGGTTCTCAGCTGTCCATCAAGTCTTCCTAAGCATCCACAGAGGAGACGTCCACTCGGACCACACCACTGACCAAGTTACTGATGGGGCCACCTGCATTGCCCCATCCTGAAGTCCACACACCCCCTTTACCCTCCGAGCTCAGCCCCCACCCGTCTGACTCCACCACCAACAACCTCATATTAATAAACCCAGATAAATACAAATATGTGGAGGGAGGAGTTCATAACTGAGCTTACGAGTACAATCCCTATAGGACACCATGTAGTAATCCCCACTTCATGATGCCTGCTAATGGCACAATATGCAGACCTTTTACTGTAAATGCCGATTTAACATCAGCCATGCCTGCTTCCTGATGGACAGCAGATGTCACGGTTCTCTGTGATTACGCAACTCTACATGGCGTCTCCCCGGTGATACACGCCAAACCAACGGTTCTGCTACAGGAAGGCCAGCCATCAATTTGTGTCTTTGGTAGACTCCACTCAAAAGAAGACCTGTGCTGGAGCATGCCCGAGAGGACAAATGACCATCGTGATTCATGCAAGGACGGAGTCACGCTGGTTTCTAAACCCCCCTCTGTCTCCCAGCAGCATGGGACTTCACATAGCATTCAGCAGTATGACATTATTCTAATTAGGGAAATGTGTCGGAAAGCTATTTCCTCCCCAAACAAACGCCACAAAAGCGGGTGGAATGTCCGCACAGGTTGTGTCATGACAAATCACCGACATCTCATGCACGCTGTATAAAAAAAAAAAAAAAGGAACTTTTTTTTTATAGATACAGTGGGGCAAAAAAGTATTTAGTCAGTCACGGATTGTGCAAGTTCTCCCACTTAAAATGATGACAGAGGTCTGTAATTTTGATCATAGGTACACTTCAACTGTGAGAGACAGGAATTTTAAAGAATGTATTTGTAAATTATGGTGGAAAATAAATATTTGGTCAACCATTCAAAGCTCTCACTGATGGAAGGAGGTTTTGGCTCAAAATCTCACGATACATGGCCCCATTCATTCTTTCCTTAACACAGATCAATCGTCCTGTCCCCTTAGCAGAAAAACAGCCCCAAAGCATGATGTTTCCACCCCCATTCTTCACAGTAGGTATGGTGTTCTTGGGATGCAACTCAGTATTCTTCTTCCTCCAAACACGACGAGTTGAGTTTATACCAAAAAGTTCTATTTTGGTTTCATCTGACCACATGACATTCTCCCAATCCTCTGCTGTATCATCCATGTATCCATTTTGGTATAAACTCAACTCGTCGTGTTTGGAGGAAGAAGAATACTGAGTTGCATCCCAAGAACACCATATCTACTGTGAAGCATGGGGGTGGAAACATCATGCTTTGGGGCTGTTTTTCTGCTAAGGGGACAGGACGATTGATCCGTGTTAAGGAAAGAATGAATGGGGCCATGCATCATGAGATTCTGAGCCAAAACCTCCTTCCATCAGTGAGAGCTTTGAATGGTTGACCAAATACCTATTTTCCACCATAATTTACAAATACATTCTTTAAAATTCCTACAATGTGAATTCCTGGATTTTTTTTCACATTCTGTCTCTCACAGTTGAAGTGTACCTATGATGAAAATTACAGACCTCTGTCATCATTTTAAGTGGGAGAACTTGCACAATCGGTGGCTGACTAAATACTTTTTAGCCTCACTGTATATAAATCTAATATTATTATTATTAATGTTAATATTCAATGTTTTATCATTTATAGTTTATTGTTAATCCAACATTCTTTATTTTCATGTAAATACTGGGTGTTTCATTAAAAAAAAAAAACTAAAATTCCATTCCGTTTAGGACGGTCCGTCACAAAGTTTTTAGCATTCAATTCATGATTGTGAAGTTTTGTATTAGTGTTCCTAGAAATAGATAAACTGGTCCCCAGACACATTTTTTTTCTAAATTTGGCCTCTCGAGTCAAAATAACTGCCCAGGTCTGTTCTACGCAGAAGTATTCCAAGAGATGTCTCCTCCTGACTGTGAGGCTGATATGCTAACCACAAGGTCAAGGCCTCAATGTTGTGTAATGAAGCTATAATAATGAAAAGACAGTTTTATACAGTGATATAATTGTACGGGAAAATAATAACCTGTGAGTAATAACTTTTAATTGGTCTTGTGCAACATACTTACTGGAAATTGCTATTTCTATTTAACTGTCCTTTTTTTTACTTTCCACGCTATATGCAGCTTGTCGGGAGCCCAAAGTTTCAGAATTGGTCAGACAAAGAATTCATCCACCTCAAGCACCATTCAGGTATGTAAAATGCAAATATAATCAAAAAGTCAAATAAGATATGAAGATGTAAACGCAATTTTTTGTACAATGGAAATGCCCTGAAACGGTTATGTTTTATTTGTTTTTTTGGACTTCCTTTACAGAAAGACACCAGTGTACTTATGATGAAAATTACAGACCTCTGTCATCATTTTAAGTGGAAGAACTTGCACAATCGGTGGCTGACTAAATACTTTTTTGCCCCACTGAATATATATATATATATATATATATATATATATATATATATATATATATTCGAGTTAGGAAGGGGTTACAAGGGGGTGCTGCGGTCCCACCACCTCTGAGGGGCCGGAGAGGGGCCAACGGGCTCTTGGCCGCTACCATGTGAAGCGCTCTGTTTCCTCTCCCTTCCTTCTGAGCGGCTTTGTTTCACGTGCAAACAGTGGAAGTGGCCCCAACTTGCCCGGCCAAGCACTGCGTCCAAACTGGCAGTGGTGAGAAAACCGGGGTGTGGGGGTACGGAGGGGGGTCGAATTCGAGGATAAGAATATAGCGAGAGGGGAGGGCGATGGGCACGCCGGTTCTTTCAGGCCACTGATGTCATGCCTGTGCCCACCGTGGGAGAGCGGCGGAGGGACCAAGACGCCCCTTTCTCCACCAAATCGTTTTTTTTTTTGTTTTTTGTTTTTTTGCTGTAATGAATGAATCTTTCAGAAGCCGCGGCTCTTTGTGAACCGTAATCGACGGCGATTATCCCGATTTTATGCTGCCTTTGCCCAGTGTGAGGAGGCTCCCTGAGTGCTGGCTTTGAGGGGCCGCTGCCATGCAGCCAGGACCACAAGGGGTTGTCGTGGCAACACTCTGCCGCTTAGCGAGAAGGGGATGAAGAGAAAAAAGGAAGCTCCATGCCACACAAATACCCACATTAGCATACACCCACAGGGCTAAAGGATGGGGTACGGCTTGACTGAGTCGCAAACATAAGAAAATAGTAATTTAAGGACATATTAAGGAGCTGTTTAAAAATCCAAGAAGGTAATTTAGTTGCAGTTCTGTCCTTTGTCTCTGGGTCCAGAACAAACACCGACATTATAATTGAATAGCAACTAATATGTTTGCATTGCGGGCTTCACGGTGGCAGAGGGGTTAGTGCGTCTGCCTCACAATACGAAGTTCCTGCAGTCCTGGGTTCAAATCCAGGCTCGGGATCTTTCTGTGTGGAGTTTGCATGTTCTCCCCGTGACTGCGTGGGTTCCCTCCGGGTACTCCGGCTTCCTCCCACCTCCAAAGACATGCACCTGGGGATAGGTTGATTGGCAACACTAAATGGTCCCTAGTGTGTGAATGTGAGTGTGAATGTTGTCTGTCTATCTGTGTTGGCCCTGCGATGAGGTGGCGACTTGTCCAGGGTGTACCCCGCCTTCCGCCCGATTGTAGCTGAGATAGGCGCCAGCGCCCCCCGCGACCCCGAAAGGGAATAAGCGGTAGAAAATGGATGGATGGATGGATGTTTGCATTGCTGTCAGGGGCGGTATAGCTCGGATGGTAGAGTGGCCGTGCCAGCAACTTGAGGGTTCCAGGTTTGATCCCCGCTTCCGCCATCCTAGTCACTGCCGTTGTGTCCTTGGGCAAGACACTTTACCAACCTGATCCCAGTTCCACTCACACCGCTTTAAAGGCGTACTGAAATTAGATTTTCTTATTCAAACGGGGATAGCAGGTCCATTTTAAGTGTCATACTTGATCATTTTGCGATATTGCTAAATTTTTGCTGAAAGGATTTAGTAGAGAACATCCACGATAAAGTTCGCAACTTTTGGTGCTAACAGAAAAGCCCTGCCTCTACCGGAAGTCGCAGACGATGATGTCACATGTTGATGGCTCTCACATCTTCACATTAATTTTAATGGGAGCCTCCAACAAAAAGAACTATTTGGACCGATAAAACGACAATTTCCCCAGTAATTTGAGCAAGGATGAAAGATTCGTGTTTGAGGATATTTATAGCGACGGACTAAGAAAAAAAAAAAAAAAAAAAAAACGCGATTGCATTGGGACAGATTCAGATGTTTTTAGACACATTTACTAGAATAATTCTGGGAAATCCCTTATCTTTCTATTGTGTTGCTAGTATTTTAGTGAGTTTAATAGTACCTGATAGTCGGAAGGGTGTCTCCACGGGTGTCTTGACGCCAGTGTCTCAGGGAAGTCGACGGCAGCTGCATGGACGGCGCAAGCTCAGCTGAACTCCGGTAAGAAGCGACTTTTTACCACAATTTTCTCACCGAAACCTGCTGGTTCACATTCCGTCTTGATTCATGTTCGCTTGACCGCTGTGATCCATTGTAAAGTTTCACCTCCGGGAATTTTAAACAAGGAATCACCGAGTGTTTGTGTGGCTAAAGGATAAATCTTCCCAACTCCATCTTTCTACTTTGAATTCTCCAATATTAATTGAAAAAATTGCAAAAGATTCAGCAACACAGATGTCCAAAATACTGTGTAATTATTGCGGTTAAAGCAGACGACTTTTAGCTGTGTGTGTGTGCAGCGCTCATATTTCCTAACAGTCCGTGACGTCACGCGTACACGTCATCATTACACGACGTTTTCAAGAAGAAACTCCCGGGAGATTTTAAATTGCAATTCAGTAAACTAAAAAGGCCGTATTGGCATGTGTTGCAATGTTAATATTTCATCATTGATATATAAACTATCAGACTGCGTAGTGGGTAGTAGTGGGTTTCAGTAGGCCTTTAAATGTAACTTAGATGTAAAAGCGCTTTGAGTCACTAGAGAAAAGTGCTATATAAATACAATTCACTTCACTTCACAGATGCGTTGAAAAAAAATAAAAAAATCAAGAATACAGAAGAAGAGCGAATTCCCAATGTTGTCTCAGGGGCCCAATGCCAGTTCTCATGACTGGAGGATCACTTATTCTGTGAGGTAAAGACAACTGGAGCCCGGCCAGGCTCCGGATACATCAGACCCCACTAGGCCTCACAGCTACTTTGCCATGTAGTGGGAAGAAATGGGGCTCACACATACTGGCTGCTAGGAGCTGCGACAAAGAAAAAAAAAAAAAAAAAAAAAAAGGGGGCCCTCAGCAAACACTGCAGGCTCTGGCAGCGCATAGGAAGTGTGGAGATAAATTCCCAAAATCTGAAGAAAGGGAAGCTTTTTCAGTCTGCACCCTTTAGATTACACTTTATACCCCAAGATGGTCCACGTGACAGCATCCAGTAAACATGAGTGATGCAAGCTATACAGTCATGCAGTCTGCTTCATTCTGTCTGCAGCCGAGCTTTGCACTTCAACATTTGCAGGATTTGGCCAGATTTACACTGACTAACCATCCATCCATCCATTTCCTACCGTTTGTCCCTTACGAGGTTGCGGGGGGTACTGGAGCCTATCTCAGCTGCACACAGGCGGAAGGCGGTGTACACCACATCAATAGCAAAATATAATAAGAAGCATTAATATTAATTCACAAGTATATTGTCTTGTTTTAGTTGTTTACAGCCCTGCAAAATAACAAATTATTTTTGAAATATGTCTATAATCATACATAAATATATACCGCAACCCTGAAAGGGACAAGCGGTAGAAATGGATGAACGAATAACAAGCTCAGTCTGCCCTGAAATCGGTAGATTGTGAGTTCAAAGACTATGATGCTGCACCCAGCATCAAGGGTTGGAATTGGGGGTTAAATCACTAAATGATTCCCGGGCGCGGCCACCGCTGCTGCTCACTGCTCCCCGCACCTCCCATGGGATGAACATGGGGATGGGTCAAATGCAGAGGATTATTTCACCGCAACTAGAAAGTGTGACTATCAGTGGTACTTTTACCTTAACTGCTTGAACCAAACATTTAGCTAAACACAGTATATATGTGTATATGTACATATATCTGAAAAAAAGACAAGCGGTTTCGTTAATATCAAAACGTTAAACGATAAATGGTAAATAACTCAGTAACTTTGCTGTCATCGATACATTATAATGTTCATTTTTGTTTGTTTTCCCTGGTATCCCGCTTCCAAACAGGGTGCAAGAGGGTTCGCTCTGTGCATCGGTTTCATCAATCTGAGTGGTCCACAATCTTTGTCTCTGTGGGTGGAGGCGAGAGCGCTAGCTTACAAACACATGATAAACGGACTGTGCCTCGCTAGACGCTAGTGAGAAGCACCGCAAGAGGACAAAAATAGGAGTTAAAAAGATGAATACGGAGCCATGTTCAATATTTGTTGAAGTGCAATTTTTTTGATAGCAGAGACTGGGAGTGAATTTTGATTTTTATTGTTTGTTTACTTGACTAGGATAATTAAAAGTAATTGATCTTTCAATTACATTGGTAGAAAAACTAACTAATGAGAAATCAAAGTGTGTTGTGTTTAAAAGGAATACTTGCATTATTATTGTTATTATTATTATTGTATATTTTGATGACATTAGTGCTTCGTTTGATCTCAAAATAAGGGTGACAATAATTTGTGGACAATATATCATCCAGCAAAGTGTATTATCAACCCATACCTAATCATATCTTACTCATATAAAAGAAGAACATTGTGCTTACAGTCAATCAATCAATGTTTATTTATATATCCCCAAATCACAAGTGTCTCAAAGGGTTACACAAGCCATAACGACATCCTCGGTTCAGATCCCACGTCAGAGCAAGGAAAAACTCAACCCAGTGGGATGACAATGAGAAACCTTGGAGAGGACCCCCTCCATCAAGAGCTGGATGTACCGAGATCCAAATAACATGCGCTAAACAATATGTGTAAACCATAACATTGTGTGTACTATTTGTGACGGTGTTGCGTGTGATCTACTAAGACTGTGTGTACAATTGATAAAAAGTGTAAACGTGGTGGAGACTGCCTTAACTAAATGTGTGTTTTGACGGTACTACTGGCTGTGGCCATGGGAACACTCATTTCCCTCCAAAGGTACTATGCTCTCCAACCTGTGTGCGATGTTGTTGAACAAGCAGCACATGTCTATAATCTGTAGCACCTTTTCTGCACAACAGAATGGAAATCTATGGACAACAGAAACTATTTTTAGCGCGCTGACGCTCTGCAGGGAGGCGGTGGACCGTCACAATAAAGATTCTCTGTTTACCGTCTGTCTTTGCAGTGCAATCACTTCATATAGATTTCCACCGTGCTAAATATCGCAAAACAGTTCCAGACTTGATAAATCACATTGTGTGTCCTGAATAATTACGTTTGCAAATATTTCTCCCAATAATTTGGGGTTTCTGATGATTAGACTATATTCTACTTGTTCAAGAAAATGAAGAAAAACACAAAATACATTTTTGGATCGCTTAAATGTTTAGTAGATCATGTTTGCGTGCGCTATTAAGTTTGCAACTGTTTTAATACACGCAAACCTTAACAAGACCAGGCCGAAAATGTTCCGTATGTCTCCATTCTATGCTCCTGATATAATATTTTTCACTCTAGTATTTATCTTCTCCCTTGAGCATCATGGCGATAAAAAAAAATCCACATAATAGACTGAACTTAGACTTAGACTTCCTTTTAATTGTCATTTAAATTTGCATTGGCTCATGGTAGTTCAGAATAAAAAAGCAATAAAGTGCAGATATAAATAAATAGATTACTGTACAGATAAATATATTGAACTTTTGCATATGCCTCCAGGTTTATGGATGTATGTTATATTGTCTTTATATTTCAGCGAGTTAATCCATTTTGGGGGGAATTGAGGGGATTATTATGATGCGTTCAAGAGTCTTATGGCTTGAGGGAAGAAGCTGTTACAGAACCTGGAGTTTCTGCTTCGGAGGCTGCGGAACGTAATATATAGACAAATCCTGCCACACCAAGTGTGTAAGCTGTACCACAATTAGTCTTTTTCTGGTTATTTTTCCTTACTTTCTTCTTCAGTGAGCAGGGAAGAATTCAGTACCATGGTCAGTGACCAACTAGACCTGAAGGAGAAGATCACCTCCCAATTTCTAGGACCTCTTAAGTCCAAAGTGCTTAAGTCCTTAAAGTAAAACCTTATCAAGAAAATTATCGTTCTCATTGGGACTGTCAAAGTTAACACGTTGAATGATTCAATTAATCGCAAAACAACAACAAAAACAATTTTTTTTTTTTTTCAAAATACACCCAATTTGGATTTTAGACACAACTGTCAGCAAGTTTTGAACAAAAAAAGACCTGTATTCTAGTAAAACAATTAAAATTTGTTCCTTTATGACATTCTGAATTAGAGTTTATTTATTTATAACGACGATGCACATTAATGATCACAACACAAGACGTGTAAATACAAACGTTTGTATGACAAAAAATAGTAAGGATGCTAATTTCCATTCGCAATCGCTAAACTAAAAACATATCAACACAACAGCACAATAAATTAAACAGCACAAAACAATACCATCCATCCATCCATTTCCTACCGCTTATTCCCTCATGGGGTCGCAGAGGGCGCTGGCGCCTATCTCAGCTACAATCGGGCGGAAGGCGGGGTACAGCCTGGACAAGTCGCCACCTCGTCGCAGGGCCAACACAGATAGACGGACAACATTCACACTCACATTCACACACTAAGGCCAATTTAGTGTTGCCAATCAACCTATCCCCAGGTGCATGTTTTTGGAAACAAAACAATACATTAAAAATAAATTAAAAACACTAGTGTATAGTAGCAGTTTTTAAAATAGGGTGAAATGTTATCATGTTTGTTTTGCTTAAATCTATGATTTTAGTTATACCTTAAAAGTGTGTAGCTCTTCCTGATTTAAATTGGATTTAAGTGAAAGAGTGCCCCAGTGCTTTAGTGCCTGAGTGTTAAGATATACAAGAAGACAGTTATCAATTACATCAATTACAGGTGATTATACAACACATCCAGTGGATTTCAAGATTCATTATGAGTGCAGTTGTGATTTTCAAGTAACCACAGTTTTAGATGCTTATTGAATGAAGTAAGAGTTTGTAAGTCTCGTGGTATCGTGTTCCTTAAGAGTGACACGCAATTTGAAAAAACGGACTAACTGGTATTAGTCACCTCTAGACCCTGATATAGTCTTTTGATTAAAGTTTGTCTTAATAGATTATTTTGGTGGAGGAGGCGCTAGTCTATGTAGAATCTTGTAAAAACAAAGGAAGCATCTGCATTATTACTTTCAGTTTCCCAACCCAGCAATTCATGTTTCTTTAAGATGTTACAATTATGGTGTGTGTTGGCTTTTTTTGTCTAAGACTTTTAGAGCTTGCTTGTACGCAAATTTGACAGACTTTAATGTGGACTTGCATGCCGATGCCCAAGTAGGTAATATGTGGCGCAATCATTGCATATATTTTTGCAGAGTGAAAAGTTAACTTATTTCGAATGTATCTGAAATTCGGCAGGTTGTATTTTATTCTATTCAGTTTTTTTGTACTTGTTGTTTAAAACTTTGCTGTGAATCAATGATAATTCCTAGATATTTCAACTCCTGTACAACTTCAAGCATTTTTTGCAATTTACATACACATCAGGAATTATGTCAGCGTTTGCCTTATTCGGAAAAAAACAAACAAGCAAAGAGTTTTTGACACATTAAGATGAGAAAGGTTCAACCAGTTTGACACTTTGGACATAGCTGCTAATAGATCACGTGCAGATTGGCATTTAGTTTTTGCATGCACATAAACAACAGCATCATCAGATAATATCTGGAAAGATGCGTTTGACAGACAGCTATTTGTTCTTAATGTACAGACTAAACAACAATAGTACCAAAACCAAACCTTGAGGAACACCAAAAATATTGTCGGAAGTTGTAAATAACACTTGTTATTTCATATGTTGACCAAAGGGGGGGCACTTTTAAAACCGAAACATAGTCAATTTGAAAAAATCCCTCCTTTTTGGGACCTCACTCTTTTTGAAAATATTGTCAGAAGTTGTAAATGTAGTATTGTGTACTCTAACTCGCTGTTTCCTCTCCAAAATATATGATTCTATGCATTGCGATGTATTTACCCACAGTTTGAAATGAGATTGCTTTATTAATAAAATTCAGTGAAGAAAAACAGCTCCTATAACATCACTGTTATCGATTTTAGACTTTTAAATGTTCCACGTAGAAACACATTGTATGTTTGTTTTTATCTGAAAACATACTACATTGGGTTTTAAGATTGCATTTGTCAAAATATTACGCTATTTTTTCAAAGTTAATATATATTATGCATGCAAGTAAATTACTGCGATTAATCGCAATGAATCGAAATGTAAAATAATGACAAAATATCGTTTGACAGCCTTATATTTCATATATTTCCATTACTACCCAGGTTTTAGCCACAAATCCAATTGTGGGACTAAACATAATAAACATAGACTTCCAAATTAGCATTGCTGTGTTGCTAGCTGTAGTTGAGTAGTTTTATGAATAATGATAATAAATATATTGTACAGGAGGATGGACTTCTTAGGTATCTTCTGTATGCGGCTTCATCGTCAAATGCACCATCAGCTGCTTTCTCAAATTGTAATAGAAAATTGTCCTTTATTTAAAACAATATTTTAACACCCTTAGTTGCCGTTTTCACATCCTTTGCCAGTGTTATGCTGTTTCATCAATTCCACGACATGCATACTGTGGAGAGGCGGAGTCCTGCCCAAGATGGCGGCAAGGAGGCGGAGAATGCGGCGGAACGGAGAGGCGGGGCGTGCGGGAGCGACGCCGCCGCATTCTAATTCAGATGCGTGGTTCACACACCGGGAAACATTAACATTTCTCCTTACGCTGCATAAAAGGGGAGAAGGAGGAGAGATCGGAGCAGAAGGAGTTGGAGAATCTGAGTACCGAGAGCGACAGAGAGCGAACGAAGACATGCAGGACAGAAGGAGCTGAAAAGCGACCCGACCGCAGACAAGCTTGTGTTATTGAAAGAATAAACAAGAGTCAACCCTGCTAAGCAATGCCCTACCTGGGTGGTCCAAGGAACCCGAGCGACGACGGCAAGAGTCGGTCACACATACCTCGATCATATATTTAAATTTTTTTTTCAGCGCCATCCTTTTTTTTTTCTCGCTCGCGTTAGACACTGGATGTTTGGCAAATCTTACGGGGTAACTTTTGTGACGCCAAATATGCAGTTAAACCATATTTTCCAGTGGGACGTCTAGGTAGGGTCCTCGTAAGCCGAGGTACTTCTGGGCAAAATCGCCACAATTTTACTCATTTTTACCATCCACGCCCCCCAATCAGTGCATCCTGGCGACACATGACTGCACAATAATTCTCTGTCAATCAGCCGCCTGCAAGGTTTGCCTTTGTGTTCATAATGAGCCGTCATTAGAGAGCGAGCATTCGGGAATCCTGAGGCTCATGCCGTAGTCTGCGTACTGTAGTTCTCTTCGATATGACCGGTTCAAGTCCAATTACGCGCCTAACGGCCTATTACGCTGGAGAGGGTGGACTGGCCTGTATCCTTTCCATTCAGCTCGGTAAAGCAGCGGAGATACTTGAGTTTTGATTAAATGTAATCCAGCACTGGGCCTCTTCGCCACTCGAGCCGCAGTCAATTATTGTCCCCGCATACCTTTACTGCACGTGTCTTGTTTTCCTCCTTCTAAGTGCGGTATTCCTTTGTGTTCTTGATATAGGATGAGCTTCAAAAACGATGTCGCTGTCCTATTTCCCAGATCTTACTACCATCGATCTCCGAAAGCGGCACGGATGAAGAAGGCCATCCATATTCATGGATTCTTTCACTCTGTGCGGGTTTCAGCACCTTTAGCAGGCTCCTCGTCTCTCATCTTTCTCTTACACTTTTCATGCAAATACAAAAGCGGCGCTGCTATCATTAGCAAAAGGCACATCTGTTTAACGGATCTAGAGATATGGCAGCGCACGGCTCTTGATGGCTTCGGCCCGATTCCCCACAGGAGCTCATTAAATCGGCTAGTAAGCAGGACAACCCCACCCCACCCCCAACTATAGGCAGCGATATTTCTCGCCGCATAGCTGTGAGGGGAAAAGGCAGAAGATGAGGTGTATAGCAGATAGAAAGGTGGAGGGCGGGCATGCAAGAATGCAGTATGAAGATAGATGTGCGGCCATGCGTGGAGGAGGGCGACAATAGAAGGGGGTAGGGCAGAAGGGTGTGGCTTCTAAAGGTGGGGATGGCGACAAAGGACAGACGTGAAGAAGAGTACGGATTAAAGCAATCAGTGGAAGTGTCTCACATGCACGGTTCATCAAGGCGCTGACAGCTGTGTTGTGCAGCTCCGGGATTATTGCACAAATCACGTTTCATACATCGATAGACTCACCTGCCACTATCAAAAAAATAGACTCACACGGACCGTCTACCCGCACATTGGCCGGCAGACGCGCACTGTTGTCTTTGCACTATCGCCCTCTGTCATAAATCTCTGTCGGCCGTGGTCCTTAGGCAGGGGCGAGCGGTCTTCTCAGCATTTGCCAATAAGAGGACTAAGGAGGATGGATGTTCTCCCACTAATTAAACACTGGAGTCTGTTGGGACTGAGCATCGCCTGCAGCGGTACCAATGCCAGGTTCTCCTCACAACACCCCACTGTGTTGACAGAAAGGGCATTCCTACACACACACGCACACACACACACACACACGCACACACACAGTTTCTTGTATTTTTTACTTTCTTGAGACCTCCGAAAAATGCCTACCTCTTTAGGACCACCCGTTGTAGATATATAAAGATTTGTATTTACAACATTAATAATATATACATACTATGGAAATGTAACAAATGTAAGCTTTTAGCTATTTTGTTATTTACAAATTTTTTTGTTTGTAATTGGTTTTTAATCGTCATTATTTATTCATTATTACTAGGGCTGTGAATCTTTTGGTGTACCACGATTCGATTCAAAAGTCGATTTTTTCGATTCGATTCGATTCTCGTTTTAAAAACGATATTTTTCCGATTCAAAACGATTTTGTTTTCATTCAATACATAGGATTTCAGCAGGATCTACCCCAGTCTGCTGACATGCAAGCAGAGTAGTAGATTTAAAAAAAAAAAAGCTTTTATAATTGTAAAGGACAATGTTTTATAAACTGATTGCAATCATGTAAATTTGTTTTAACTATTAAACGAAACAAAAATATGACTTATTTTATCTTTGTGAAAACATTGGACACAGTGTGTTGTCAAGCTTATGAGATGTGATGCAAGTGTAAGCCACTGTGACACTATTGTTCTTTTTTATTATTTTTTATAAATGTCTAATGATAATGTCAATGAGGGATTTTTTAATCACTGCTATGCTGAAATTATAACTAATTTCAGCATAGCACGCAATTATAACTAATTTCAGCATAGCACGACAGAACAAACTTTTGGTTTGTTCTGTCGTGTTTGTGTGTCCTCTCAATTGTTCTGTCAGGTTTGGTTTTGGAATGGATTGCATTTTTATGGTATTGCTGTGTATTATTTTGCGCGCTTTGAGTACCTTGAAGGTAGAAAAGCGCTATACAAGTACAACCCATGTATTTATTTTTATTTTATTATTTTGTTGGATTGATAAAATAAATTAAAAAAATAAAACAAAAAAACTATATATATATTTTTTTTTTTAATTGATTTTTTAAAAATGAGAATCGACTCTGAATCGCACAACGTATTCGATTTGATTCGTATTCGAATCGATTTTTTCCCACACCCCTAATTATAACGGTATGTCTCTATATACATATTTATTTATTTTTTTAATTAATTTTGCCCAAACGGGCCACATTTCAATTTCTTACACCAGCTTGTTGCCCAAAGGGGAGAACTTCAAATTTTTACACACACTTGTTATTTCATATGTTGACCAAAGGGGGAGCACTTTAAAAAACGACACACAGTCAATTTGAAAAATCCCTCCTTTTTGGGACCTCTCTCATTTTGATACATTTCACCACCAGAGGTGCTAATGAGACATTCTCTATCCATCCATCCATGCATTTGTCTACCGCTTGTCCCTTTTAGGGTTACGGGGCGTGCTGGAGCCTGTAGGCTCGGGATTGAACTCAGGACTACTCATTCTCTATCAGATGCAATTTTTTTCCGTATTGGGACCATGATTTCAGTCCTAACTTGTTCACCCGACCTCTTATGGAAGGTTGTTTTCCTTGTTGATGTCTCAAGAAGGGTAGAAATAAAAGGACACACACACACACACTTCATTACATCAGTTAGCTAAACACGATCCATCCATACATCCATCCATTTACTACTGCTTATGTCCCTTTGGGGTTGCGGGGGGGCGCTGGTGTCTATCTCTCACAGGTTAAAAAAGTGCACTATTCCACAAACCAGTAGCAATGGGGTGTAGCTCACATACTGTTTCCTTCAACCTGACAAACTATCTCATGATCATGAGCATGTTTGCTGTAAAAAAAAAAAAAAAGCACCATTTAACCGTTCTTTTGCTTTTCAGGGGAGGGCTATTCAACTGGCTGTTCAGCTGGAGTTAAGTTCAAAACTTATGAAACAAACATTTTTGTAGCAAATTCCTAAAAAACACCAGCGCCCTCCTGTTGTATGGAGCAACTTGAACACAATGGCAGATCCTTACATTGACATTTTAACAGCACACCTGGTTCCTCAAGACACCCTTTAAAGGCCTAGTGAAAATAGATGTTCTTATTTAAACGGGGATAGCAGGTCCATTCTACGTGTCATACTTGATCATTTCGCCATATTGGTATTGGCATGTGTTGCAATGTTAATATTTCATCATTGATATACATACTTGCCAACCTTGAGATCTCCGATTTCGGGAGATGCTGATGGGGGGTGGGGGCGTGGTCGGGGGTGGGGGCGGAGGCGCAGTTGGACGCGTGGTTGGGGCGGGGAGCGTGGTTAAGAGGGGTGGTGTATAATTCACCAACTCGAGTATTTAATATATGTATATATATATATATATATATATATATATATATATATATATATATATCTTATATGTATGTATATGTATGAAATACTTGACTTTCAGTGAATTGTAGCTATATATATTTATTTTATTATATATGTAAATAAAAGAAATAGTTGAATTTCCGACGGCACCTATCAAATACACAGTAATAAAAACACAGTTGTTCTACTAACTGTACTGTGCTTGCTGGTTACTAAAAAAAAACAAAAAAACACTTACTTTTCACTATTTGAGTAACCTTTGTTCTGCCATTTGCGTATTGGGAGCGATCTCCGAATCCGGGAACATATCCTTCATGGATTTGTTGCTTCCAGCTATCAGCATATAGCCATCTTTGTCTCAGCATAAGTTACACCATCGGGTCTTCATTTTGCGAGGTGGGCCATAATACTGGGTTGTGAACGATGCTGCGGTGCGGACGCTTTGTGCTTTGCTGACCGTTCATGGCTGAATATCCGTTCACCATGTTCAAAGGAGAAGTCTGTTCTACAAAATTTACAGGCAACATACCCCTTCTCCTTCAAACTCTCCTGGATAAACTGAAATTTTTGTTTCCAATCGTTCTGG
The DNA here is from genome assembly GCF_033978795.1 of Nerophis ophidion. Lineage (NCBI taxonomy): Eukaryota > Metazoa > Chordata > Actinopteri > Syngnathiformes > Syngnathidae > Nerophis > Nerophis ophidion. The sequence continues at coordinate 41,339,247 of NC_084622.1, forward strand.
AACTTGCAAGCGTATTTCTTCATTTTGCTCGTCGATGGTGTATTGGGTTGGAGTCAATAACCAGTCGACGTGATGAAGTTACGTCCCTACTGTGGGCTTCAGAACAAATGTAGAATATATTTACATTCAATTCTATGTACAGTAGATGGCAGTATTGTCCTGTTTAAGAGGGTCACAACATTTAGTCAGGTCTGACTCAATATTGGGGGGCATGGCCCCCAGCTCCGCTTGTATTTCGGGAGATTTCCGGGAGAAAATTTGTCCCGGGAGGTTTTCGGGAAAGGTGCTGAATTTCAGGAGTCTCCCGGAAATTCCGGGAGGGTTGGCAAGTATGTTGATGTATAAACTATCAGACTGCGTGGTCGGTAGTAGTGGGTTTCAGTAGGCATTTAAGTCCTCTCTTTTTTGGTCAGGTTTTGTTTGCATGCCCGTTTCTCATCTTAAGTGGAGAATAAGAGAGTAGATTCACTTTATCTTTGCCTCATCAATAACACATCTCCACACATCTCATCCTCACCATCTACGCCTTTGATGGGAGTGATATCAAACAACAACACCAGTACGGGAGTGCTTGCGCCGCTCAATGCTTAAGACACAGCAGCTAACGATCAAGTGGACCAACTTTTGGCAGAACGACCAATGCCTCTGTTTTTAGCGCATCAAAGCCCAATTCCAACCGAGAGGAATAACACAGGAGAATTCTCCAAACACCGGCAAGTAGAACACACTCCAGCTTCTATTTTCAGCAAGACTAGTGTTAATGTGGATATTATTTCAATGTTAGCCTCATCCTATCTTGCTGATTGTATTGTACAATCTGTCCCGGCAAGAAATCTATGTTCGAAGAACTCCGGTTTATTAGTGATTCCCATATCCCCAAAAAAGTCTGCGGCCTATGGAGTCTGAAATGCCCTCCAGGTCACAGTTAGAGATGCTACCTCAGTAGAAGCATTTAAGTCCCATCTTAAAACTGATATGTTTACTCTAAAATAAATGATAAATGGGTTGTACTTGTATAGCGCTTTTCTACCTTCAAGGTACTCAAAGCGCTTTGACACTACTTCCACATTTACCCATTCACACACACATTCACACACTGATGGATGGAGCTGCCATGCAAGGCGCTAACCAGCACCCATCAGGAGCAAGGGTGAAGTGTCTTGCTCAGGACACAACGGACGTGACGAGGTTGGTACTAGGTGGGAATTGAACCAGGGACGCTCGGGTTGCGCACGGCCACTCTCCCCACTGCGCCACGCCGTCCCTCTAGCCTATAAATAGAACCCCCTTTTAGACCAGTTGATCTGCCGTTTCTTTTCTGTTCTGCTCTGCACAGGTTCGGTGGCCACGGATGAAGTGCTGGCTTTCTAGAGTCGGGACCCGGGGTGGATCTCTCGCCTGTGCATCGGTTGGGGACATCTCTGCGCTGCTGACCCGTCTCCACTCGGGATAGTCTCCTGCTGGTCCCACAATGGACTGGACTCTCACTATTGTGTCAGATCCACTATGGACTGGAGTTTCACAATATTATGCTAGATCCACTTGTCCACCGGTCACCAAAGAGGGGGGATGGTGGAGTAGTGGGGGGTGGGGGTTTGGGGGTCACACACACTCCAAGGTAAATAAATGATAAATGGGTTGTACTTGTATAGCGCTTTTCTACCTTCAAGGTACTCAAAGCGCTTTGACACTACTTCCACACTACTTCCCATTCACACACACATTCACACACTGATGGAGGGAGCTGCCATGCAAGGCGCTAACCAGCACCCATCAGGAGCAAGGGTGAAGTGTCTTGCTCAAGGACACAACGGACGTGACGAGGTGGTACTAGGTGGGAATTGAACCAGGGGCCCTCGGGTTGCGCACGGCCACATTACCACTGCGCCACGCCGTCTCATTGTCTCATTGTCATCCCACTAGATTGAGTCTTTCCTTGCCCTGATGTGGTATCTGAACCGAGGATGTCATTGTGGCTTCTGCAGCCCTTTGAGACACTTGTGATTTAGGGCTATATAAATAAACATTGATTGATTGATTGATTGATTGAACATTGACAGGACTCTAATAATGTGAACAATACTATGCTTTAAAGGTTACCTATTATGCAAAACAGACTTTTCTTACCTACTGGTACCTGCTTTTGTGTATTTGGGATCTGCATCAGTACCAAACATTTTGAATCAAACCATGGAGGCCTGGCGGAGATATTTATAAAACAATCTCACCTTTTTTAATGCTTCGTCCGAACGTGCTTACCGAGTGACATCAGCTGATTTGATCTGAGCATCCATTCATCCATCCATTTTCTACCGCTTATTCCCGTTGGGGTCGCGGGGGGCGCTGGTGCCTACCTCAGCTACAATCGGGCGGAAGGCCGGGTACACCCTGGACAAGTCACCACCTCATCGCAGTCTGAGCAGCTTAAGCCAAAGAGTTTTGTGCGAGCCCGTCAGTCTAGTCTGACATTACACTCAATAAGTCCCTTATTTTTCTCTGTCTTCTTGTTGTGGGGCAGACTGGCTCGTACATGCACATGCATCCTCCACTGATGCCAATTCCATTACAACGTAGCGTGTAGTTCAAACTTATATCTGTCAGTACGACCTCTTTGCACTATGCGCTTCAGCATCCGCTGACCTTTCTCTGTCAGTTTACGTGGCCTACCACTTGGTGGCTGAGTTGCTGTTGTTCCCAAACTCTTCCATTTTCTTATAATAAAGCTGACAGTTGACTTTGGAATATTTAGGAGCGAGGACATTTCATGACTGGATTTGTTGCACAGGTGGCATCCTATGACAGTTCCAAGCTGGAAATCATTGAGCTCATTAGAGCGACATATTCTTTGACAAATGTTTGTAAAAACAGTATCCATGCCTAAGTGCTTGATTTTATACACCTGTGGCCGGGCCTAGTGATTAGGACACCTGATTTTCATCATTTGGATGGATGGCCAAATACTTTTTGGCAATATAGTGTATGTAAACCACAGGGAAGTTTTTTAAGTGTAGAAAAAAAAAAATCATAATTTGACCCATTTAACTATGAAAATATTCCATTGATGACTAAGAATCGTAGTTCACAAAAAATAATTTACTGATTAGACGTTATAAAGAAGTGGTTTATGGGGAATCAGTCGACAACATTAAAATGCGTGGGCCAATGTTTGTGGAGTTAAGTATACTTCATATACAGCAGTTGTATATGAAGTATATGACACAGTCTAAAAAAATCGCTTTGTTACCGTGCTTCTTTTTTTTTTTACCACTGCCAGTATTCATTTGAACCGACAACCAGCTATATTCTAAGAAGGTTACCCTCAAAGCGGCCTATACCAAATTAACATGTTTTCACTCTTTCACTGATCTCCGGCTCGGCCAAATCCACAGAGCTCACTCATCTTAGCTTGCTCAGAGGATGACAAAGCCCTCTCTCTGCAGAAACGGAAGCTTACAAGATACATTTGCTCGGAATATAGCTTGATTCCTGTTATATGACAAACGCGGATTTTCTTGTAAGTCCAAATGCAAAAAGGGATCCTTGACAATTCATAAGGTGCTTTGAAAAAAAAACACTTTGAGTGGTATAACAAATTCAATTTCGCTCCCTATTACATTTCCATCTTCATTAAAGTATATTCGCTGTGTTTAGATCGGTGGTTCTTAAACTTGTTGGAGGTACCGAACCCCACCAGTTTCATATGCGCATTAACCGAACCCTTCTTTAGTGAAAAATAAAAAAAAATGTTTTTCTCAAATTCAAGACAAAGTGATATGATTTTTTTTACCGGTGCACAAAATGAACCGTGTATGAAAATCACCTTGTTCAAAGAACAAAACCAACACCGTGCATAAACTCACAACATATGTTGGACTTCTGCTGTTGCCGTCTCCATAATACGCCGATAGGGAGAAGTTTTTATGTTCACCAGGCCTGGGCATTTATTTTGACTCGGAGGCCAAATTTAGAGAAAAAAAATGTCCCTGGGGGGCGGTATATCTATTTTTAGGAACACTAACACAAAACCTTGCAATAATGTCAGATCGAATACTAAAAACGTTATGACAGACCGCCTTAAAAAACGGAATAGAATTTTACTTTTTTTTTTTTACTGAATGAGACCCCCGGAATGTACATGAAAATAAAGATGTGGGATTTACAATATCATCTATGAAGGATAAAACACTGAATATTGACAACATATGAACGTCAACCCCCCCTCCATCCACATATTTTACAATAAAACGAAACACAACAAAATGCAACAAACAGCAAAATATGAATGCAAATGGTAAAAAAAACAAAAAAACACCTAAAATTTGATATATATGAATATATTGGAAAAATCTCCTTCCGCGTCTGTCCCTGACACCCGCACTTCAGGCTCTATAAACACTCCCCACCCACATTGCTTAGTGCCTGGTCTGAACTGCTGTTACTTAGATGACCAAAGTAACTAATTAGATTACCGTAGTAACTCATATTTCATACAAAAGCACAGATTTTAACCATTGAAATACTTAGTATAGTTCAAAACTTACAATCATATGAGTACACATCATAATGGCAGATATACTTTCCATCTTAAAGATCTAAAAAAAATTATTTGGAAATGTCCGGCGGGCCAGATTGAAAAGCTTAACGGGCCGCATGTGGCCCCCGGGGCCTTAATTTGCCCAGGTCTGATGTACACGTTGAATTGGGTGTGACTTGACCACCATCGAACCCCTGAGGCCGACTCACCGAACTCCTAGGGTTTGATCGAACCCAGGTTAAGAACCACTGGTTTAGATACTAAATTGATACAATACTGAAGCATCAATGCTTCATGAAACACAAAGAGTGATACTGTGTCCCTTGATGCTTCAATGTTTGTATCACTTTAGAAAAAACAACTACTGTGTTATTTGAAGCGCCATTATGAAATCAGTACCTTGTCGATGTCAAGTGGGAAGCGCTTAGTGATGCGCGTTTTGTTCAACCCCAGGATGCAATGGACCAGACAGACAGGACTTGCAGGTAAGGGCTTGATTTTAATACAAAAAAATAACAAAACTGGTACAAAAACTGACAAAAAATCAAACAAAAGAAAAAAACGCGCCGAACGCACGGGAAGCTAAGGCTAGTACTTAGCACGGAGTCGAGAAGTCCAAGGGCGACGTGCCGAGCGCAAGGGAAGCTAAGGAGATACTTAGCACACAGACGAGAACTAGGAAACATCCACGTGAGTGTTGCTTACCGCAAACAAAGGACCAAGACTGAACGACCAGACAAGGCAGGCTTAAATAAGGAAGTAATTAACAAAAACAGGTGTGCGTACAAGGCAGGTGAAAATCAATGCGTAACCATGGCGACAAGATAAATAAGGAAGAGCAACCAGGAACCGAAAGAGTTCAAAACAAACAGAAAACACAAAAAGACTCAAAAACCAAAATCAAAATGTGATCCGGGCAGCGGATCACAACCACAGGTAAGGAATGTGACATACACTCACTGAGGCGTCATTTACTCATTGCTACTTTGCATATTTACAAAATAATCGTCTATTTTGTTTTTGGGGTTTAATTTCTAACTTGAGTGCAGGGAAATAATTTTTGTTGGGATTTGGATTTTTTTTTTTCAGCAATTGTACTTTTATGGCTAGTATGTAATCCTATTATATGTAATTAATATGGAGCTGTGGTTTTATGTTGAATGTGGTGTTATTGTCATGTATGACAATAACGCTGCCTTATTGTTGTACATGTATCAAAGCGCTTTTGACATTTTAGACCCCGGGAAGAATGGCTACTACTATTGCGACAGCTAATGGGGATTTTAATAAACAAACTATAAAATGAATATGCAGATCAAATATAGTCATTTTTTCTAATGGAAAGGATCGCAGATGACCATTTTGGAACACGACCACAGTATTAGTGCAGTGTCGATACAGCACGTGATTTACCCATCATGAGATCAACAATGTCATTTTTATTTTTATTTTGGTCTATATTTGGTTTCTAAATTGATTTCATGCAAATAATCCGTACCTTTTTGTCAGTGCTTGGACTTTTTTTGTCAACAATTGTAATTGTATGGCTACGGTGTAATCCTATTACGTGCAAAGGAAGAATGGCTACTAGTATTGTAGGAGCTATTAGGGATTTCAATAAACAACAACAAAAAACCCTCATTATAAAACGTACTTGGTCAATTACAGTAACTTTTAAATTCAGCAGAAGACGTTTGGAAGAGAAACTGGAATTTGTGACGTATCATGTCATCACAAACCATAACCACAGCCTTTATGAAACAATAACGCAATAATAGTGCAGTCAGTGTTCATACAGGTAGTGAGTGTGCCATACAATAGATAGATAGATGGTTAGATGGATAGATAGATAGATAGATGGATAGATAGATAGATAGATAGATAGATAGATAGATAGATAGATAGATAGATAGATAGATAGATAGATAGATAGATAGATAGATAGATAGATAGATGGATGGATGGATGGATGGATGGATGGATGGATGGATGGATGGATGGAGAGAGAGAGAGAGAGAGAGAGAGAGATAGATAGATAGATAGATAGATAGATAGATAGATAGATAGATAGATAGATAGATAGATAGATGGATGGATGGATGGATGGATGGATGGATGGATGGATGGATGGATGGATGGATGGATGGATGGATAGATAGATGGATAGATAGATAGATAGATAGATAGATAGATAGATAGATAGATAGATAGATAGATAGATAGATAGATAGATAGATAGATAGATAGATATTAGGTCAGGAAAAAAACACTGAGGCAATTTCATCCGTACAAGCCTGTTTCACAGATTTATTTGCTCTTCAGGGGTTTCTCTAAAGAGCAGAGGAACCTATGAAACAGGCTTGTAGGGATGAAAAAACCTCTGTGTTATTTCCTGACCTAAGGTATATTCCGCACTACCCCGGTATTGAGCACTGCATAAACCACATGAACCTTGACTATAGAAGGATAGATAGATAGATAGATAGATAGATAGATAGATAGATAGATAGATAGATAGATAGATAGATAGATAGATAGATAGATAGATAGATAGATAGATAGATAGATAGATAGATAGATGGATAGATAGATAGATAGATGGATGCGAGTCCTAATTAAGCAGTGTATAAAGTGGTGAGCCAGAAGCTGCAAACAAAACCCTCTCTGTGTTGGTCAGCCATTGATGCAGAGCACTCTTGGAACACGCCATCCCTACTAGAATAATGGGCCACTTTACAGGCTTCCAAGTTAGTTCACAGAATATCAAGCTGGGAAACCGCAAGCATAGGGTTCATGGGGAGGAGGGGGAAATTTAATTGTTTCCTCCGTTTTTTGTTTTCGCAAGCTCCACCATTCCAACTCCCCTAACCCCTCCTGCCCCCACCTCTCTTTCCCCCTTTCGGTTCTGAAAAAGGGGTTCCGACAAACAGGCAATGGTTGTGTGTTCCGATGCACAAGTGGGTGAGGTAAACAAAACGAGACAGTACGCTCTTATCAGCTGTGCTTTTGGGGATGGGATAGGCTAAGCTGTGGGGAGCAGCTCACAAGGCGGAGGCTGATTGGTTAAGGATCTCGGGGTGCAGGGGTGATGGGGCAGAGGGACGGGTGACGGTCAAGGGAGACTGTTATAAAGGGGGTTATTCGGAAGGAAGTGGGTGCCGGGTTTTCTCCCTTGGAGTGCGATCATTGTGCTCGCCGCGGAAGTTCTCATGAAGGAGAGACTCCCTAAAATGTGATGGAACTCTCTCTCCCGCGTCTGAGCAGACAAGTGGCAGCTCGCTTTGCTCCCACAGCTCAAAGACATTTACATGCTCAAGAGGAACATTAATGCCTGCCGATGCAACCGGAGTGAACAAAGAAACACACAGAGCTTCGTCAGAGGCCCGTAGGATTTGTGAACAAGCAAATAGGGCTAAAGGGCGGGGATGTTGCAAGGACGAATTGTAGGATCATTTCAACAATTATTATTTCTTTGATGATCCAATCCAGGCATGTCAATTTTGTTTTCATCAAGGGCCACATCGCGGTTATTGTTGCTCTCAGAGGGCCGCTTCTAATAGTGAATAGTATATCAATGTAAATGTACACCTGTGCAATACATGTTTATAATTGACTATGCATTTGATGATTAGAATCTTTTTTACGTACACTGTTAAAAAAAAATCTACAGGCTCGAAGAGAGGTTTTTGAATGGCCTTACCAAAGTCCTGACTTAAACCTGTGGACAATGCTGAGGAAACAAGTCCATGTCAGAAAATCAACAAATTTAGCTGAACTGCACCAATTTTGTCTAGAGGAGTGGGCAACAATTCAACCAGAAGCTTGCGGATGGCTACCAAAAGCGCCTTATTGCAGGGAAACTTGCCAAGGGACCAAGTATTAACATTGCTGAATATGTACTTTTGACCCAGCAGATTTGGTTGTATGTGCTCCAATCACTCTATCACGAAAAAATAATTGTTGGAGAAATTATTGGAAACTCAAGACAGCCATGACATTATGTTCTTTACAAGTGTATGTAAACTTTTGATCGTGATAGTATGTATTTATATATATATATATATATATATATATATATATATACATATATATGTATATATATATGTATGTATATGTATATATATATATGTATATATATACATATATATACACATACATACATTTTTATATACATATATATATACATATGGAAATATATATATATATATATATATATATATATATATACATATATATATATATATATATATATATATATATATATATATATATATATATATATATACATACTTTTTTTTTTTTTTAAATAACATTCATGCAACAGGGCTGCCAGTTTTTCCACAATAAAATATACGGTTGTTGTTTTTATAGTGTGTTAGTGTATATGGAAAAACAGTAATCAAAGTTTTTTTTACGATAAAAAAATGTCAGCTCAATCCCCAGAATTTTACTTTAAAATCTATTGTCATTTTTACAGTGTACAATTTGATGGGAAACTTACAATGACATTATCAGTCAAGCAGATACTGAAGTATTTATTTTCATTTTAACAAAATTTTGGGGGGAATGTACGGGAATGCAATATTTTGCTGCGTTATTAGATACAGTTAAAGTTTAAAATAAATGAAATTGCATGCAGTACATGTTGTTTTTAATGATCACAACGGAGAAGCCAAATAACTTTAGAAAGAAAAGATGAAGTACTTTATTATCATATATTATTCGGAGGCTTTCACAGGCTACATAAAATGATGCAGCCCCCCGGCCTTGAGTTTGACACCTTTGATCTAATCCTACCTTTCTTCTGAACCCAACATTATGTAGATACTAAAATGCCACAATGCCTTCATCAAAAGAAAACATTGACTTTTATTGTTGTATAGTTTTATTGTTACAGGACTTCTTCAGTGTAAGTAAAGCCTATTCTAAAACTTAGAGTGTCTTTGGAATAAATAACTATTCCCACCTGAATGTGTCCTTCCGTATATTTTCATTTAGTTGAGACAAAGTCTTCTATTTTTTGTTTTTTTCTAAATAAATCAATTACTGCGCTTTAATTATAATTCCTGCTTTGCACACAAAGGGTTGATTGTTCTCAGTGGCTTGGAGAAAAAACAAAACGGGACGCCCCAGAAGCCCCTGTCCGTTTTAGCCCCCCGATCCTCTTTAACATTCTCTGTCAGTGTAGTTCCGTGACTCCCACTGCTGACCTGAATTCTGATGGAGCAGGTGCCAAAGAGACGTGGGTGGTGGTCACTGATCAGTGGTGAAAGGATATGTCCCGTTGATCAACGTAAACACGTGTTAACTACCACCCGGGGTCTCAATCATGTGTTTAGGAGGGACTATCAAGACCAATTTTGATCATTCGGAATTACATTTATAGATGTATGGATATTATTTAGTAGGGATGTGAACTAAGGATGGGTACCTTTCACATTTGAATCGAAACGGTACCAATTCCATGCATCTGGGAATCAATACCAGTACTCAACAGTACTAATATTTGATGTGTTTAAATGTTAATAAAGGTACATTTGTAGAATACTGTAATCTTTTTTTAACATCTAACAGTGAGCTGATAATGATAACTCTGCTGTTCATTTCTTACACTTCCGAGTAGTATTATATATTAGACTTTGCATGCAGTTGCAATTCCAAGACATTGGATGGCAGTGGTGTGTAGGCTACGAGAGTAGGAACAACTCTGCTTCAAACGATCTCCTAAATCGGGGGTCAGCAACCCGTGGCTCTACAGTGTCTCCCTAGTGGCATTTTTGAAAAAGGATTACAAATGGAAAAAGACGGGGGATTTTTTTTTTGTTTGAGGACACCCAACTCTACATGCCCCTAAAGCTGACCAACACGCCGGATTGTAGTCAGCTGGAGGTGTGTCTTAATGAAATTAAACAATGGACGCCGCCAACTTTTTGCAACTAAATGCCAAAAAAACGGAAATACGGATTATCGGTCCTGCTAGACACCGACCTTTATTTGATAATACAACTTTAACATTTGACAACCAAACAATTAAACAAGGCGACTCGGTAAAGAATCTGGGTATTATCTTGGACCCAACTCTCTCGTTTGAGTCACACATTAAAAGTTACTAAAACGGCCTTCTTTCATCTCCGTAATATCCCTAAGATTCGCTCCATTTTATTCCATAACGATGCTGAGATCATTATCCATGCGTTTGTTATGTCTCGTCTCGATTACTGTAACGTATTATTTTCGGGTCTCCCCATGTCTAGCATTAACAGATTACAGTTGGTACAAAATGCGGCTGCTAGACTTTTGACAAGAACAAGAAAGTTTGATCACATTACGCCTGTACTGGCTCACCTGCACTGGCTTCCTGTGCACTTCAGATGTGACTTTAAGGTTTTACTACTTACGTATAAAATACTACACGGTCTAGCTCCATCCTATCTTGCCGATTATATTGTACCATATGTCCCGGCAAGAAATCTGCGTTCAAAGGACTCCGGCTTTTTAGTGATTCCCAGAGCCCAAAAAAAGTCTGCGGGCTATAGAGCGTTTTCCATTCGGGCTCCAGTACTCTGGAATGCCCTCCCGGTAACAGTTCGAGATGCCACCTCAGTAGAAGCATTTATGTCTCATCTTAAAACTTATTTGTATACTCTAGCCTTTAAATAGACCCCCTTTTTAGACCATTTGATCTGCAGTTTCATAATTTTTTCGCTCCTATGTCCCACTCTCCATTGTGGAGGGGGTCCGGTCCGGTGGCCATGGATGAAGTACTGGCTGTCCAGAGTCGGGACCCAGGATGGACCGCTCGCCTGTGTATCGGTTGGGAAAATCTCTGCACTGCTGTTCCGTCTCCGCTTGGGATGGTTTCTTGCTGGCTCCACCTTGGATGGGACTCTCGCTACTATATTGGATTCACTTTGGACTTGATTCTCACGGTTACGTTAGATCTACTATGGTTTGGACTTTCATAATATCATGTTAGATCCGCTCGACATCCATTGTCGACGTCCCACTGGGGTGAGTTTTTCCTTGCCCTTATGTGGGCCCTACGGAGGATGTCGTTGTGGTTTGTGCGGCCCTTTGAGGCACTTGTGATTTAGGGCTATATAAATAAACATTGATTGATTGATTGACATGACACAAACTTTCTCAATTGTTAGAAAGCCCACTGTTTAATATTTATGTGTGCATGCTTCCCTGATGATAGTATTTGGTGAACATCATGTTGTCCTACTAATTCTGGTGGTTCTTGAACTCACTATGGTGTGGACTGTGACACAACAGTTTGGTTACATGTAAAATCTTCCACTCCTTTGTCTCATTTTGTCCACCAAACGTTTTATGCTGGGCTTGATGATATTGACTTGTCGGAGTGCTAATCAGGCAAATTTGGTCAGTGCATGACTGCAAGCTAATCAATGGTAACATGCTATTTAGGGTAGCTGTAAGTACATATTGCATCATTATGCTTCATTTGTAGGTATATTTGAGCTCATTTAATATCCTTTACTTTTATCCTCTTTGTATACAATATAGTTTTGCATGTCTCATGACACATTATCCGTATGCAACATAGGCTGCATTTCAGATAGTTGTTTGTGTGCCATGTTGTTCCAGACCACAGCAAACAATACTTAAGATTGTAATAAATCTAGTAAAAGAAGACAGCCTGAAGTTTCCTTTAACTTGGACACAGACGTCTATACCTTTGATCACTAAACACCAGTCATTTCCAGGATTTATATCACCTTCTGAGTAGCCTCTGATTTACTTATGGCTTGAGACAGAACTTCATTCCAAACCCAAGGGGTGAAGTCCACCCTTTTCCGACCGAGAACCACGGCCTCAGATTTGGAGGTGCTGATACTCATCCTAGCAGCTTCACACTTGGCTGCAAACTGCCATAGTAAATGCTGAAGGTCACACTTTGATGATGCCAACAGAACCACATCATCTGCAAAAAGCAGAGATGTGATACTTTGCCCACGAAACGGGAAACACTGCGCCTAGAAATTCTTTCAATACAGATATTATGCGGGACCAGTGAAAAATGGCAGCCAAGGAAGTTTCCTAAATCTCCTGTGAACATATCTGATTTACTATCGGCAATGCGAACCAGACTATAGTTCCAATTGTCCATGGCTCATAGCAACAGACTCCTGGAGCCACCTCTACAGGACACTGCGAGGTACACGATTAAATGCCTTATCCAAATCCACAATACATTTGCGGACTGCTTGAGCAAACTCCCATGCCCCCTTCAGTATCCTAGCGAGGGTATAAAGCTGGTCCTGTGTTCCACGACCAGGATGAAAACTGCTCTGTTCCTTCTGAAGCCAAGGCTCCACTAATGGCTTGACTCCTCTCTCCGGCACCCTGGAATAAACTTTCCCCTGGAGGCTGTGGAGTGTGATCTCTCTATGATTGGAACACACCCTCCGATCTAACATCTTAAAAAGGGGGACCACCACCCAGGACTGGCAATCCAGAAGTACTGGCCCAGACTTCCATGCTATGTTAAACAGACATGTCAGACAGTCAGACTACAGCTTAGCTTTGAGGCATTCAAGGCGATACTCATCCTCTCCTGGGGTCTTGCCACTGGGCAGTTTTTGATTGCATCAACAACATTGGCTCCAGTGAGGGACATGTCCGCGTTTGTGACGCCAGACATTGCCTCCTCCAAAGAGGGTGTGTCTGTCGGATTGAGAAGATCCTCAAAGTACTCTTTCCACCATACTTGCCAACACTACCGGATTTTGCGGGAGACTCCCGAAATTCAGCGCCTCTCCCAAAAACCTCTCGGGACAAATTTTCTCCCGAAAATCTCCCGAAATTCAGGCGGAGCTGGAGGCCACGCCCCCTGCAGCTCCATGAGAACCTGACTCAGCAATGCTGTGACCCTCTTAAACAGGACAATACTGCCATATACTGTACATAGAATAGAATAGAATGTAAATATATTCTACATATAATCTACATTTAAGTGCAGTCAAGGAACATGCATCAGGAAGTCTGTTCTGAAGCCCGCAGTAAAGAGACGTGACTTCATCACGCCACTTGGTTATTGACTCCAACCCAATATATTACGCCGTCGACGAGCAAAATGAAGAAATACGCTTGCAAGTTCCAGAATGATTGGAAACAAGAATTTCAGTTTATCCAGGGGAGTTCGAAGGGGAAGGGGTATGTTGCCTGAAAATTTTGTAGAACAGACTTCTCCATTGAACACGGTGGCCGAACGGATATACTCAGCCATGAACGGTCAGCGAAGCACAAAGCGTCCACGGCGCAGCATCGTTCACAACCCAGTATTATGGGTCACCTCGCAAAATGGAGACCCGATGGTGTAACTTATGCTGAGACAAAGATGGCTATGCTGATAGCTGGAAGCAACATCCCGTTCTCATTTTGCGGATGTCTACAACAAATCCGTGAAGGATATGTTCCCGGATTCGGAGATCGCTCGCCAATACGCAAATGTCAGTACAAATGTTACTCAAATAGTGAAAGATAAGTGTTGTTGTTGTTTTTTTTTAGTAACCAGCAAGCACAGTACAGTTAGTAGAACAACTGTGTTTTTATTACTGTGTATTTGATAGGTGCCGTCGGAAATTCAACTATTTATTTTATTTATATATAATGAAATAAATATATATAGCTAGAATTCACTGAAAGTCAAGTATTTTATATATATATATGAAATTTATATGAAATACTCGAGTTGGTGAATTATACTCCTCCCCTCTTAACCACGCCCCCCCCCAACCACGCCTCCGCCCCACCCCCGACAAGGCCCGCCCACCCCCCACCTCCCGAAATCGGAGGTCTCAAGGTTGGCAAATATGCTTTCCACCGACCAACTGTATCCACAGAAGTGTTAAGCAGGTTTCTGCCCCCTTTATAGAAAGTGTGGACAGGGGCACTGCTTCCCCCCCCTGGTGCGCTGGATGATTTGACACAAACTCTTTGCGGCCGACCAAATTTCCTGCTTAGGGAGAGGTACCACAGTTGAGAAACAGACATTTTTCAATAGCTCTCTAGCAGTGACGTGCGGTGAACTAAACACCAGGTGAGGCACATACACTTTTTTTTCTTCTTTTTTTTTTTGCTTAAATTCATATGTGCAGCTCTAGTCATTGTTGATTTAGGTTGCACATTAGAGTAACAGGAAAAAAGGGAGTTGTTCGCTTTCATAAAAACATTATCATAATGATATTTTGATATGATAAATGGATCCAAAAAGTGTTTAATAAAGTTGTTATTAAATACTTTTTGGTCCCATTTGCTTTTAACAAAATAAATTAAGTATTGTGAGTGTATAATAGCTTTCTGCATTTGTATCTGAAGCAGCAATAGCTATCCTCCATGAAAATATACTTTGTATGACCACATTCATTTTGTCTTAAAGTCCAGTTTAGAGAAGTATTTCATCTTGGATACAGTATATAATCCTCCATATTGGCAGACACATTCATTTAATTTAATTTCATTACAAAAAAATTAAACAATATTTTTGTATCCGACAAAAACACCCACAAACGCTTACTTACTCTAATAAAAATGCCATGTTTGTTATAAATACAGTTAAAAAAAAGAAAAGAAAAAAAGGAAAGCTTCTACTGGAGAGACCTTTGTCTGCTAGCTTAAGCGCCCCCACTCCTCCCAGTGTGGCGAGTCAGAGTACTGCTGAGGCATTGAACTGCAAGTTGATAATATATCCCCCCCTACCTTGAGGCAGAGGTACTTGCTGCCTCATGGTCTGCCTTTTCCCCTTGGCAACAAGCATGCGCCCCCTAGCACGCACACGCCCAATACACACTGCGTGTAGCCGTGGAGGCACCGCATGTGTCTACCTCACTTTTCGTCTGCTGCATTGTTTTAATCAGGAAACATGGAATTTCTGCGATTTTGACCATGAAAATTACCAAAATATACAGGAACCACACCAAAACCACATAGAAAGCATAAACCAAGGGAAATATTAAAACTTATTTTATTTTATAACTTCGTTTTGGAACATCTCGTGTTCAAGCCACCTGGATGCAGGTGAGGCACTGCCTCACTTGCCTTCCCTGACAGCATGTCACTGCTCTCTAGGGCAGGGGTAGGGAACCTATGGCTCTAGAGCCAGATGTGGCTCGTTTGGTGACTGGATCTGGCTCTCAGATAAATCTTAGCTGACATTGCTTAACACCATACGTAATGAATAAGAATGAATACGTGTTTAAAATAACATTAAAAATTTAGAACATTCTCATGTATTTCATCCATCCATCCGTTTTCTCAAAGTCGCAATAATGGTAAGAAGTATTTTATTTATTATCAGTTAACTTCAGAATAACAATGTTATCAAAAAGAACAAGAGACGTATTTTATTCTAAAAAATGTTGGTCTTACTTAAAAATGCACGCATTTAGTTGTATTCAGGGTTACAAAAATATTATGTGGCTCTCACGGAAATACGTTTTAAAATATTAGGCTTTCATGGCTCTCTCAGCCAAAAAGGTTCTCGACCCCTGCTCTAGGGGGTCCAACAATGGTCCCAGGCCCTATGCTCAGTATAGGCAGCTTGACTGAGTCCGTTCTGACTGCCGCTTAAGTGCTTGTGTGCCGAGTCTAGACGTGACATCACATGCAACAAAGGTATCAAAATCTGATTTTACGAAAATTGATACCCGGTAGTATTTACGGAAGTTGGTCGGTGCCTAATTCACACATCCCTACTTAGAACAACCACTCACGCTTATTTTCTGATTCTTTTGGTGACAATGTGATCCGGAATCAATTCCCGATTCAACATAATCCTTATTATTTTGTAAAAAAGTGAGAAGTCCGTACTGTCACTGTGATGGGTTGGGGGCTGTTACAAATTCAATGGTTCACATAGCTGATGTCTGCATATTCTACTGGATCTTATCATTGCCTCATACACTAGTATATTGTGGCGATTCTACCTTTTGCATTATATCAGCAGTGTTATGCTTACATGAAGTTGATTGGATGTGGTGACAACATTTCGTTTCCATATCGAACATTTCCCAGTTTGCTGCTATGACGAAAGTAAACGTCTTCTATTGTCGCATACATGTCATGTGGCGATTGTCTCATAGCAAAACTACAAAAATGTCAGCACCACGGCAAGTAGAGATCTATCGTTCCGCCGCCCAGCAGCAGCCTCTGGTGAATGCATGTGTTGTCCTGCTCCTGTGTAGTCAAACAGAAGTGAAAGGAGCCAGGCCCTTTGTTTGGTCAGCCCATGGGAAAGACCTCACTCTGTGAAGCCCTCTGAGAACTAAAACACGGATTCTGTAGGCAAGACTACGCACAAGCAGAAAAAAAAGGGGCATTTACCTCACGTATTCCAAAATTCATACCTCGGGCCGCTGGTGATGAATTCCAAGAACAAAAAAAGCCCAGATCAATGAATTAAAAATAGAAATGCCATGATATTAAAGTAAACGAGAGAACAAACTGAGGAGTTCAAACGTGAGAAAATGAAAAAAAAAAACAAGTATAGACAAGCATGAGTGAAAGGAGGAGCTGGTTGGCATCCCGTGTGTGTTCCCAGGAGGATTACACAAGCAGTGGAGTTTACACAATGACAGTAGGAACTCCATGAATGAAAAATATATTTTCCATGTGGAAGAGGAATTCTGTTGTCTATTTCACTTTTGTCTCATTTCTGGAATGTTAGCGTTTTGACCAGGTTGGAGTTAGAGCTTGGACCTCCCCTAATCAGAATTTTACATTTGTTCGGGGAGAATTTTTTTTTTTTTTTAACGTGCAGGTCCAACAGAGAGGGAGCAGCTGCGTAAAGAAGCCTGCATTCAAAATCCTTAGCTGAAGAAAAACTGTAAACATTAATATTAGAACTACTCAGATTGACAAAAACACCTGCTGTGATGTACTGGATGATAGTGAATCTTACAGTGGAACCTTGATGACCAACTCCTCATTGTGCAAACTTTAGATTTATAAACCTCAGACCAAAAAATAAAAATGTTTCATTCACCTATTGTATGCCTGCAATTCGGCCATTTTGAGCCCGGAAGCACATGTGAGTGCTCAGCAGAAAAGTGCTGTTGGTATCTCCTGTGCGACTTGTGCCTTTTTGCAGCATTTTTCTTGTTTTGCTAGCTCAATGCGAGTCCAAATAAAGCAATGGACAAGCGACGTGTGGTTTGAAAGACTTAAGAAGTATACACTTTGTTGCCGACACCCACCAGCCCCACCTTTCCCCTGCATGTTGTCATGATCCGCCTCCCGGATCATATATAGTTTTTGTTCTTGAGTCCTTTTTGTGTGTTTTCTGATTATTTTTGGATTCTTCCGATCCCCTAGTTTGTGCACTTCCTTGTTTGTTCGGTTACCAGGGTTTCTTATTTGTTTTACCTGCTTTGCTTTTGTCACGCACCTGTCTTTTGATTGTTACTTTAGTATTTAAGCCTGCCTTCGACCTCAGTTCAAGCTTGGTTCGTTGTTTGCTCAATGCAACTCTCACGTCGGCTTCTCTGCTTTATAAATACTTGGGTTAAGTTATGTCTTAGCTTCTCGTGCGCTCGGCACATTACTTTGGACTTTCGGACTCCGAAAAGTTTTAGCTTACCTTACCGTGCGTAGGCACGCACTTTCTTTTGCTTTTGTACCAGTGTTCTTTTACTTTTTGTATATTAAATGAAGTCTTACCTGCAATTCCTGCTTGTCTTGGTACCCGTGCATCCGGGGGTGACACAACGCACATCACAATGCGTTTTCAACGTGACAGGAGGAACCAAGAATGAACCAATTATTAATTATTTGAATTCCAAATCATTTAATACCCTCTCCGCATGTGTTTCATACGCCAGCAGCCAAGAGGAGTTTTTGTAACATGTTATTTGCTCTATAGTATAATCCATCCCATCCATTTTTCTACCGCTTATTCTCCTTTGGGGTCGCGGGGGGCACCGGTGCCTATCTCAGCTACAATCGGACGGAAGGCGGTGTACACCCTGGACAAGTTCTATAGTATAATAATGTTCATATTGAAAAATAATTTGTGACAATCAATTTGAATTGAGAATTGTGTTGGTCTGAGAATCAATTTGGAATCAATCACCCCAAGAATCGATTTGGAATTCCGATTCTTGTGAATTCCAATTCACATCCCTAGGGTGCACCACAGGACTAGTGACAGTGTGTGTGTGTCTCGACTGTATATAAGGAGGACATCTTTGGCTTTTTTTGTTATGAATATAAAGTTGATGCATCACCCTCTTCTTATGTTTCTTATGTCTGTTACACTTTATTTTGTGTACAATCTTTTACTAAAATATGGACGTTTGTTTAGGCTGGGACACATTGTTTTCTCATAGAGAGATTTGCTTTAATATACAAACGTTTCAATATACAAACTCTGTAGTGATCAACGTTACTCTGCTCGTTAGCTAAATGTTATCTTATACAATCAGTAGAGTTATTGTCCGTAGAAAGTGAATTATTGCCTTTACATAGTCACAAGGGAAAATTAAAAAAATGCTTTGATTTTGCTTCATTTAAGAATATTTATTTTTAAGTGTAGTTCATTGCTTTTTGTCTGTTTTAAAGGGGTCGGAATTTGAAAGTTGAGATGCCGGATCAAAAAAAAAAGCACCAATTTTTTTGCACATGCTAAAATAAATTCCCCACTCATCTTCGTAAATCCTGAATCCTGGCTTCAACAGCACATAAGAAGTTGTCCCACGAGAAGCAGGCAACATATGTGGAACCTTCAGGCTGCTTGTGCTGTTCTTCCATGTCACCACGACCACACTCTCTGATTGCTAATTTTACTTTTAGCCCTTTTATTATAAGCACCAAGAATATATATTATATATATATATATATATATATATATATATATATATATATATATATATATATATATATATATATATATATATACAGTTATGGTGAAAAGTCAGAAGTATACCTACAGCAATGTTAATATTTGTTTACATGTCCTTTGGCAAGTTTCACTGCAATACGGCACTTTTTGTAGCTATCCACAAGCTTCTGTCAAGCTTCTGGTTAAATTTATGACCACTCCTCTTGACAAAATTGGTGCAGTTCACCTAAATTTGTTGATTATCTTACATGGACTTGTTTCTTCAGCATTGTCCACATGTTTGGGAAGGCCATTCTAAAACCTTAATTCGAGCCTGATTTAGCTTTTCCTTTACCACTTTTGACATGTGTTTGGGGTCATTGTCCTGTTGGAAACACCCAACTGCGCCCAAAACCCAACCTGCAGGCTAATGATTTTAGCTTGTCGAAGAATTTTGAGGTAATAATCCTTTTGCATTGTCTCATTTACTCTCTGTAAAGCACCGGTTCCATTGGCAGCAAAACAGGCCCAGAGCATAATACTACCACCACCATGCTTGATGGTAGGTTGGTGTTCCTGGAATTAGAGGCCGAAACCTTTTCTTGTCCAAACATATTGCTGGGTACTGTGGCCAAACAGCTCAATTTTTTTTTCATCAGACCACAGAACCTTCCTCTAAAAGGTTTTATCTTTGTCCATATGCATGTACAGTACACACTAGGGTTGTATGGTATACCACTATTAATATAGCACCGCGATACATCTTATTCAGTAATATATCACCTCTGAAAAATACCAGTACTAATTAGGAGTCTGTGTTTGCTTACTTAATAATAAAAGACAAGTTGTATTGTATGTTAACATTTTCATTTAAGGACAAACTTGCAATAAGAAACACATGTTTAATGTACGGTAGGATTTTTCGTTAAAATAAAGCCAATAATGCAGTTTTTTGTGGTTCCCTTTATTTTTAGAAAAGTATCGAAAAGTACCAAAAAGTATCGAAATATTGGTTTCGGGACAACAATAGTACTTACCTACACACACACATATATGTATATATATATATATATATATATATATATATATATATATATATATATGTATATATATATATATATATATATATATATGTATATATATATATATATATATATATATATATATATATATATATATATATATATATATATATATGTAAAAACAGATTAACTGAAGGAGCGTTCAAAGTCAGATGGAATAATCACAATGCCTCGTTTAGAAACCAGACTTTGCAGAATTCTACAGAACTCAGCAAGCATATTTGGAACCTCAAAGACAATAATGTTGAATATTCAATAACATGGCAAATTCTTGCATCCAGCACACCTTACAACAGTGGTAATAAAAGATGCAATCTTTGCTTAAAAGAGAAACTGTTTATTATATATCATCCAGACCTGTCATCCCTCAACAAGCGCAGTAAAATCATTTCAACATGCCGCCACAGACGGAAACACCTCCTAGGTAACACATGAGCCAATCACCGCGCCCCTACGCCTGCCTGTACCCACCCACTCTGTGCCCTATATAAACCATTGTATGTGAATGCTTCCATTAAAATATCCTGATAATTGAGGGAAACCCTCATGAAACAGTTCTGTCGAGATGAAGTAGTCATGTGATTTTTTCCCACACATATATAAAACGCTCTACCACGGTATCGAGCACTATTCTCTGGATAATCCAATCAAGACATATCTATATATATATATATATATATATATATATATATATATATATATATATATATATATATATATACATAGACACTTTACCCTTTCTCCTGATGGGTCATGGTTAGGGCCTTGCTTGGCAGCTCCCGCCATCAGTGTGTGAATGGGTGAATGTGGAAAAACTGTCAAAGCGCTTTGACAGCTTTACTATATATACATATATATATACATATATATATATATATATATATATATATATATATATATATATATATATATATATATATATATATATATATATATATATAGTAAATTGAAATGGTAAATTCATTTTCTACCTTCAAGGTACTCAAAGCGCTTTGACAGTTTTTCCACATTCACCTATTCACACACTGATGGCGGGAGCTGCCAAGCAAGGCCCTAACCATGACCCATCAGGAGAAAGGGTGAAGTGTCTTGGTCAGGGACACGACAAACATGACTAGGATTTCGGACCAAACTGGAATTTCTCAGGTTGCTGGCACGGCCGATCTACCAACCAAACCCATCCATCCATCCATTTTTTCTACCGCTTCTCTAACCACACCGTCCCAGTATATACATTATTATATTAATAATATATATACATATTATTCTAACGTTTGCACTCTTTGTGCGTCATTCCCACTTAGTCACCCACTCTACCTCGCACCTTTGCCGGTGTTACATCTCACTTTATCTGGCAGTAAGAGAAGCCTCCGCCTGTTACATTTTTTTTTTTTGGCCGGGGGGGGGTGTGTTAGACTATTATTTTTGACAAACTAGCATGAATCCAACAGTTTGCTTGCTTTTAGAATAAACAAAATATCACTGATTGAAATCAAGCCCTGATTCATATCATCATTCCTATTCATGGTTAAAAATCAATTTTCTTTTACCGCTGAGGTGTTTAATTTTTTTTCCTACTGATATCACTCACCTCCATTAAATTTTAACCATCAACCATGACCCCTCCCCTTGTGTGCTTATGTCCTAGAACAGCTTGACATAAAAACACCCTAACATATCCCACACACACATACACACACATTCATGTAAACATACAAGGTACCTTGAGCAACGTCTACCCTAATTAAAGCCTGGTCTTCCCAGATGGCTGGCATTAACGACGTGGATGGTCGGAAGGGTTGACATGTTTTATTGCATCTCATTAATGGTTGGGTTTAAAAACAGGGGGAAAAAAATTAATAAAGCATATGTTATGAGCATTAGTACAAAACACACACAAATGCCGCTTCTGCATTGTCTAAATAGAATGTTAATTTGTTTACATAAGACATCTGTAATGGATTCTGTACGTTTGCATTTATTCATGTGTGTCTGCTGTCGGCCACATTTCTATGATGTGGTACGAAATCACGAATGAAGGCACATTGAAGTGCAAATTATTGGTATTTGTGTGTGCAATATAGGCTCATTATGAACACATAGAGATCCAAGACATTGCTTTTGTACATAAAATGAGTCACCCTGCCTTTCAGCATGTGCTGTGGCTGTCTGTGCTCATTCATGTAAGGCAGCAAATGCCACAGTACAGTAGTTTAGAGAGTATATAGCCTCTGGGAAAAGGACAAAACACATTAGCTGCATGGACACTTTTCAATACAAATTCTCCCAGCAATTACACTGAACGCCAGCCCCCCCCCCCCAAACCCTTTCAGAACCCACCCCCTCTGACAAAATGGCCGGGGTCCAGCCAGTTTGTCTCACCGAGACCACCGGCGGAAGATCTCCCGCTTGTTGATAACCCAACGGCCACACCGATTTCCTCCGCAGGTCACATCCGTCACTGTGCCGTCGACAGAAGCATCCACTCACACAGCCTGAACACGTTTTCTCAATTGACGAGCAGGAGGCGATAAACTGATGGTGCCAAGAGAGTTGGTTTCCATGGCGACATTGGCGGTGCTGTTTGGAAACTGGTGTGCGTGCGTGCGTGTGTGTGTGTGTGTGTATGTGCGTGTGTGTGTGTGTGAGAAGAAGAAATGAGCTGCAACCATTGGTTCAAAAGGTAGGTGGTGATAGCAAGGTTGTGTTGCTTGTTCCTCCTTCCGTACATTATTCAAACAATTATATCGCCCACACTCAAAGCAAACACATACTGTACATTTTCAGTTTTTTTTTAATTATTATTATTTTTTATCGCTTATTGCATACGTTTACCAATAGAAACCATTTATACCAACCTACTCAGTGGCCTAGTGGTTAGAGTCTCTGCCCTGAGATCGGTAGGTCGTGAGTCATACCAAAGACTATAAAAAAAAATGGGACCCATTGCCTCCCTGCTTGGCACTCAGCATCAAGGGTTGGGATTGGGGGTTGAATCACCATAAATGATTTCCGGGCGCGGCACCGCTGCTGCCCACTGCTCCCCTCACTTCCCAGGGGGTGATCAAGGGGATGGGTCAAATACAGAGGACAAATTTCACCACACCTAGTGTGTATGTAAGACAATCATTGGTACTTTAACTTGAACTGTACTTTAACATACTTTTTACCACTTTTCGTGCACGACTCCAACTTGTTGTTTTGTCTAAGTCAGTGGTTCTCAAACTTTTTTTTTTGCACAAAGTATCACTTCAGAAAACACTTGGCTCTCCAAGTACCAGCATCATGACCAACATTTCAATACAGTAGCGTAGTAGGTCTAAATAGTCACTAAAAACAAGGCAGAGGTTTTATTTAACAAATTAATTTAATATTTTGGGCCACTGTAACGTTACACACGGTTGAATATATTTAATTAGGTGATACATTGGCACACCACTAGATGAAGCACAGTTTGAGGTACATGGTCGAATTTATCAATCCGTCAACTTCCTGGTTATGGTTATGATGTAATTCGAACATGCATGATACGTATTTGTCATTAGAACATGTCCGAATGGGACTAGAAAGAAGCAGAGTTTTTTTTAAGTCCATACCCCTTTTCCATTTCATAGCAATTTCTTATACTTTTACCAGTTCCTTTCCTGTTCTCGATGTGTAACGCAAATTAAATAAATAAACAAATACACAAATAATCAATAAAATTAAGTTAAGTACCACTGATGGTCACACACACACTAGGTGTGGTGACCCATGCCCTTTGATCCACCTCCGAGGAGGTGATGGGAGTAGTGAGCAGCAGCAGGGGCCACGCTCAGGAGTCATTTTGGTGATTTAACCCCCAATTCCAACCCTTGATGCTGAGTGCCAAACAGGGAGGTAATGGGTCCAATTTTTATAGCTTTTGGTATTAAATCACAACCTACCGATCTCAGGGCGGACACTCTAACCACAGTTCTCGTGAATTAAAGGTAGAGCTTGATTTAATCAATCTTTTGAATTTGGATTAATTATGCTTAATCACAGACTCACTTGCTTGATTTAAATGAACATTTGAACACAAATGCAATTTTAGCGCAAAATGCCATTTTGGAATATATTTTTTTAATGTTTTAGGGCTACTTGTATGCGTTTATTTGCTCAAGACTTGGTATTTGCGGTGCAATTTGAAGTGAAATTTGCCAGCGAGCACACCTGTTAGAGTCTCCTCACTGATCTTTGCACTGACGTATGCATTGACCTGATCACTGACCGTCCCAACACCCCATTTAGGTAAACATCCACAGTGAAGCTAAAAGAGCATCCATCCATCTATTTTTCTACCCCTGAAGCCTATCTCTGCTTCGCTCGGGCGGAAGGCGGCGTACACCCTGGACAAGTCGCCACCTCATCGCAGGGCCAACACAGATAAAAAGACAACACTCACACTCACATTCACACACTCGGGCCAATTTAATGTTGGCTAAATATAGCTTTAATAATTTCAGTTGAAAAACTTCAAATTCAAGCTTATTTTTTTCTTAAAAAACACTTTGATGTTTTGTGGCTACTTACTGTTTATTCTTAAAGCACATCAGGAGAACGTGTTGAGTACAGTAACGTGTTGAGTACAGTACATTGGTGCGATGTTATGCCATGTGACAGGACATAAAGGTTAACTCGCATCAATCATCTGCAATAAATTGCTTGCCATTCTACATGCATGTCTGGTCAGATCACATTAATGACATCCAACGAGTCAAGGCAGCTCTGATGGAATGTGCACTTCTGTGTTTCCATTTGCTGCACACCCACACAAAAAGTGTAAAAAAAAAAAAGGAGGTGCAATTAAATATATATATTTTTTTTGTAAAGAAAAAACACATTAGCCATTTTTAAAAAGAGATTCTAAAAACAAAAACAGCATCTTACCTTTATTCCAAACCTCAAATGATAAAGTTTTGGGTGCAGGGTCTTGTTGCATCCGCGTCACAGAGGCTGAAGCAGCACAGAGACACTGCGGTCCAGCACAGGAGCGTCTGACGGAGCTCTCACAGAGGGGGTTGGTCTCAGTAGAATCCGAGGAGCTGTGCAGCTTAACGAGCCTACGGAATGATGAGCTCTGCCTCACCTCAACACTCGGTGCTTGACTCCCCCACAGGACCCCCGCCCCTCCTCTTTTTGTCCTCACAATGGCGATGAAACCTCCTGTTGGCGGAAGATGCAGCCTATACCTGATCTCCCCTCTCTCTCCCTCTTTCACAGGCACATTCCCACACACTCATTTGCATCCCATTGAAAAGTTCACACACGCCTCAATATTTTCAATTATGACATCATTCACACTCTCTAGTATTTACTCTATTCAGCCTGACCCTAGCCTGGTCCGTGCAATATATGTACAATGGAACCTCAATTTAAGAACCGAGTTGGTTCTTGGACGTGGTTCACAGATCAAAAAGTTTGTATAGTAAAGCAGAGTTCCACACAGACCAAGCTGCAGAAAAAAAACATTTAAAGGGGAACATTATCACCAGACCTATGTAAGCGTCAATATATACCTTGATGGTGCAGAAGAAAGACCATATATTTTTTTAACCGATTTCCGAACTCTAAATGGGTGAATTTTGGCGAATTAAACGCCTTTCTGTTTATCGCTCTTTTTGCGATGACGTCAGAACGTGACGTCTCCGAGGTAATACAGCCGCCATTTTCATTTTCAACACATTACAAACACCAGCTCTCAGCTCGGTTATTTTCCGTTTTTTCGACAATTTTTTGGAACACACCTCGTCGGTGTGTTGTCGGAGGGTGTAACAACACTAACAGGGAGGGATTCAAGTTGCACCACTGGCCCGAAGATGCGAAAGTGTCTGCCGCCAGACCCCCATTGAATGTACCAAAGTGTCTCCACATTTTACCGGCGATGACAGACATGGCACAGAAATGTATGGATAACCTGCAGATGTGTTTGTAACGATAAAGTCAACGAAATCACAAAGGTGAGTTTTGTTGATGTTGACTTATGTTCTAATCAGACATATTTGGTTGCGGCGTGACTGCCAGCTAATTGATGCTAACATGCTATGCTAATTGACGCTAACATGCTATTTACCGCCAATGCTAAAGCAGACATGGCACAGAGATGTATGGATAACCTGCAGATGCATTTGCAACGATAAAGTCAACAAATTCACAAAGGTGAGTTTTGTTGATGTTGACTGCCAGCTAATCGATGCTAACATGCTATTTACCGGCGGTGCTAAAGCAGACATGGCAAAGAGATGTATGGATAACCTGCAGATGCATTTGCAACTATATTACGTTTACTTCCACCCACATTTAATGC
This sequence comes from Nerophis ophidion, assembly GCF_033978795.1. Lineage (NCBI taxonomy): Eukaryota > Metazoa > Chordata > Actinopteri > Syngnathiformes > Syngnathidae > Nerophis > Nerophis ophidion. Next base: position 41,366,033 of record NC_084622.1, read on the forward strand.
GAAAAAAGCACTTACCAATCGAAGGATTTAAGTTGCTCCAGTGTCACAAGATGTGAAAGTCCTGATCGTTTGGTCCGCACATTTTACCGGCGATGCTAACGCAGCTATTCGGCCATGCTATGGCTATGAGTAGCGTCAATAGCTATTCGCTCAATAGCTTCAGTTTCTTCTTCAATACTTTCATACTCCAACCATCTGTTTCAATACATGCGTAATCTGTTGAATCGCTTAAGTCGCTGAAATCCGAGTCTGAATTCGAGCTAATGTCGCTATATCTTGCTGTGGTATTCGCCGTTGTTTGTTTACATTGGCAGCACTGTATGACGTCACAGGGAAATGGATAGTCGCATCGCAAATAGCAAAAATCAAACACTTTAAAGCTTTTTTAGGGATATTCGGGGACCGGTAAAATTTTGAAAAAAACTTCTAAAAATACAACAAGCCACTGGGAACTGATTTGTATTGTTTTTAACCCTTTTGAAATTGTGATAATGTTCCCCTTTAAGGATGGGGGAAGTTAGGGGGATTTAACAATTTTCCAGCTCTGCCAAAAATGTATTCCCGTGGCGGGAGAGCGCACGCTTCTTAAAGCTGCATTGCTGGGGCTTCGTCTGTCCACAACAGTGACCAGAGGGGACTGCGACCTACTTGTGGAGAGGGACGTGGACCACGCGTTCCCTAAGGGAGGGGTGTGTGCAGGGGCTGGCCATGAAGCAGCCAACAGGTGAGTGGACATCTCAGCTGGAACAAGTTCCTCTATTAGCAGCGCCGGAGACCATGAGCGGGGGAGATGGTGAGGGACACAGAGAGTGACGAACGAACAAGACTGCTGGAAAGCACGGGGGAAGAAGAGCAAGACTGCTGAAAAGCTGAAAGACTTTAAAGGCCTACTGAAACCCACTACTACCTACCACACAGTCTGATAGTTTATACATCAATGATGAAATATTAACATTGCAACACATGCCAATACGGCTTTTTTAGTTTACTAAATTACAATTTTAAATTTCCCGGGAGTTTCGTCTTGGAAACGTCATGTAATGATGACGTGTACGCAGGACGTCATGCGTTTTTAGGAAGTATGAGCGCTACGCACACACACAGCTAAAAGTAGTCTGCTTTAACGGCATAATTACACAGTATTTTGGAGATCTGTGTTGCTGAATCTTTTGCAATTTGTTCAATTAATATTGGAGAAGTCACAGTAGAAAGATGGAGTTGGGAAGCTTTAGCGTTTAGCCACACAAATACACGGTGATTCCTTGTTTAAAATTCCCGGAGCTGAAACTTGACTATGGATCAGAGCGCGGTCAAGCAGACATGGATCCCAACCGAATGTCAACCAGCAGGTTTCGGTGAGAAAATTGTGGTTAAAAAGTCGCCACTTACCGGATTTGGGCTGAGCTTGTGTCGACACCCGTAAGACATGGCGTCAAGACACCCGTGGACACACCCCTCCGACAATCAGGTAATATTAAACTCACTAAAACACTAGCAACACAATAGAAAGATAAGGGATTTCCCAGAATTATCCTAGTAAATGTGTTTAAAAACATCGGAATACGTCCCAATGATATCACGATTTTTTGTTTTTAACTTTTTTTTTTTGTTTGTTTTTTTTCTAGTCCGTCGCTATCAATATCATCAAACACGAATCTTTCATCCTCGCTCAAATTAATGGGGAAATTGTCGTTTTCTCGGTCCGAATCCCTGTTTTTGTTGGAGGCTCCCATCAAAATCAATGTGAATATGTGAGGAGCCCCCACACTTGCGACGTCATCGTCTGCGACTTCCGGTAAAGGCGAGGCTTTTTCAGGAAGTACCAAATGTGGCGAACTTTATCGTCGATTTTCTCTACTAAATCCTTTCAGCAAAAATATGGCAATATCGCGAAATGATCAAGTATGACACATAGAATGGACCTGCTATTCCCGTTTAAATAAAAAAATCTAATTTCAGTAGGCCTTTAAAATAGATCAAATAAAGAGTTGCAGGATAAAAAAGAAATAATGTGCAGATGTAAATAAATAGATTACTGTACATGTAATTATATAACACTTTTGCATATACATCCACGTTTACAGATGTATGTTATATTGTCTTTATAGTCCAACGAGTTAATCCGTTTTTGGGGGGAATTGAAGGGATTATTATGATGCGTTCAAGAGTCTTATGGCCTGAGGGAAGAAGCTGTCACAGAACCTGGAGGTTCTGCTACGGAGGCTGCAGAACCTCTTTCTAGAGTCCAACAGTGCAACCAGTCCTTGGTGGGGTATGAGGAGTCTTTGCAGATTTTCTGAGCCCTGGTCAGGCAGCGGCTTTTTGCGATTTCCTGGATGGGAGGGAGAGGTTTCCTGATGATCTTTTCCGCCGTCCTCACCACTTTCTGTAGAGACTTCCAGTCTGAGGCACTGCAGGTTCCAGTTCAGACAGAGATGCAGTTGATCAGTAGGCTCTCTATAGTGCCTCTGTAGAATGTGGTGGGAATGGGGGGAGGCAGCAGTGCTCTTTGCATCCCACGCAAAAAGTGCATGCGGTGCTGAGCTCTTTTTTGTGTAGGGACCAGGTCATATTGTCACCTGGTGCTGCTTACGATCTCCACTGCTGTGCCGTTGATGAAGAGTGGCGCGTGACTGGACTGGTGCTTCCTGAAGTCAACGATGATAACGATAAGGATGATAAAGATGACAAAGGCGCAGGACTAAATTTGGCTGAATGGTGGAGTCTATCAGAAGCATACAGTCATGAAACAGGCTGCCAGTCCATGTCAGAAACGGTGACACCTATTTAACATTTAAAACGGCACTGAAACAGTGTTGAAAACTAATCAGACATGCACGCACAATTAGATTATTCACTTGTTTTTTGTTGTTGTTTTTTTTAGACTTTTGACAAGAACAAGAAAGTTTGATCATATTACGCCTACACTGGCTCATATGCACTGGCTTCCTGTGCACTTAAGATGTGACTTTAAGGTTTTACTACCGTATTCTTTGGAGTATAAGTCGCTCCGGACTATAAGTTGCACCTGCCGAAAATGCATAATAAAGAAGGAAAAAAAAACATATCCATTTTCTACCGCTTATTCCCTTTCGGGGTCGCGGGGGGCGCTGGCGCCTATCTCAGCTACAATCGGGCGGAAGGCGGGGTACACCCTGGACAAGTCGCCACCTCATCACAGGGCCAACACAGATAGACAGACAACATTCACACTCACATTCACACACTAGGGCCAATTTAGTGTTGCCAATCAACCTATCCCCAGGTGCATGTCTTTGGAAGTGGGAGGAAGCCGGAGTACCCGGAGGGAACCCACGCAGTCACGGGGAGAACATGCAAACTCCACACAGAAAGATCCCGAGCCTGGATTTGAACCCAGGACTGCAGGACCTTCGTATTGTGAGGCAGACGCACTAACCCCTCTGCCAACGTGAAGCCATATATAAGTCGCACTGGAGTATAAGTCGCATTTTTGGGGGAAATTTATTTGCTAAAACCCAACACCAAGAATAGACATTTGAAAGGCAATTTAAAATAAATAAAGAATAGTGAACAACAGGCTGAATAAGTGTACCTTATATGACGCATAAATAACCAACTGAGAAGGTGCCTGCTATTTTAACATTAGGAGTCATTCAAATAACTATAACATATAGAACATGCCATATGTTTACCAAACAATCTGTCACTCCTAATCGATAAATCCCATGAAATCTTATACGTCTAGTCTCTTACGTGAATGAGCTACATAATATTATTTGCTATTTTACTGTAATGTGTTAATATTTCACATATAAGTCACTCCTGAGTATAAGTCGCACCCCTGGCCAAACTATGAAAAAAACTGCGACATATTGTCCGAAAAATACGGCACTTACGTATAAAATACTACACGGTCTAGCTCCAGCCTATGTTGCTGACTGTATTGTACCATATGTCCCGGCAAGGAATCTGCGTTCAAAGGACTCCGGCTTATTAGTGATTCCCAAAGCCCAAAAAAAGTCTGCGGGCTATGGAGCGTTTTCTATTCGGGCTCCAGTACTCTGGAATACCCTCCCGGTAACAGTTAGAGATGCTACCTCAGTAGAAACATTTAAGGCACATCTTAAAACTCATTTGTATACTCTAGCCTTTAAATAGACCACCTTGTTAGACCAGTTGATCTGCCGTTTCTTTTCTTTTTCTCCTCTGCCCCCCTCTTCCTTATGGAGAGGGGGAGGGAGAACACAGGTCCGGTGGCCATGGATGAGGTACTGGCTTTCCAGAGTCTGGACCCAGGATGGACCGCTCGCCTGTGTATCGGTTGGGGACATCACTGCGCTGCTGATCCGCCTCTGCTCGCAATGGTTTCCTGCTGGCTCCACTATGGAAGGGACTCTCACTACCATATTGGATCCACTTTGGACTGGACTCTCACCGTTATGTTGGATCCACTATGGACTGGACTTTCACAATATCATGTTAGACCCGCTCGGCAGCCCTTTGCTTTCGGTCTCCCCTAGGGAGTTGGGGGGCTGCGCACACATCCGGTCCTCTCCAAGGTTTCTCATAGTCATCATTATCACTGTCACTGACGTCCCACTGGGGTGAGTTCTTCCTTGCCCTTATGTGGGCTCTGTACCGAGGATGTCGTTGTGGTTTGTGCAGCACTTTGAGACACTTGTGATGTAGGGCTATATAAATAAACATTGGTTGATTGATTGATTGATTGTCTATGCTCTGTGCTTATGGTATTCTTGCAATGTGCAATGTATGTATCCTTTTGTATCATGACCTGTTGAATGTTTATTGTATTAACCTGCCTTAGGACAACAGATGAAAATGAGCTATTGTGCTAACTCAGGCATATTTACTTTATTACTTTATGTTGATGAATATGCATTGTTCTAATAAAAAATAAAAAAAAAAACTGATTACTATGTGTGAGACAAACACTTACATGTGGTTATTTCAAGGATATGTGTTTGAAATTATTGAAGCCTTTATCGTGTCCAAAAAGAATGAAAAAGTTGTCCATTTGTATGAATTTGATTTCAAAGGACTATTATTGATCTGATGATGATGTACTAGAACCTCTTTTTTTTTTTAAAGCTACATACTGTTCTTTGTTCATGCACATAATAAATGATAAATTAATAAATGGGTTGTACTTGTATAGCGCTTTTCTACCTTCAAGGTACTCAAAGCCCTTTGACACTACTTCCACATTTACCCATTCACACACACATTCACACACTGATGGAGGGAGCTGCCATGCAAGGCGCCAACCAGCACCCATCAGGAGCAAGGGTGAAGTGTCTTGCTCAGGACACAACGGACGTGACGAGGTTGGTACTAGGTGGGATTTGAACCAGGGACCCTCGAGTTGCACACGGCCACTCTCCCACTGCGCCACGCCGTCCCTCAGTAGAAATGATAATAAATGATATAATAAATGATAATAAAGTGTTTGGATGTATTCATTAAATCAATGTATTCTTGGTTGCCAAAAAGGGGATTTAAAATAATATTGTGATATTGACACATCTCATCTGTGCATAATTTTTGGCAACCACTAAGTTGTTGTTTGAGGTTTCAGTTTTTAAAGGGTACCTTAACACGTTAACGGTGCAGTTTGTATTGTATTATCGTATATGTAACTATCTTATGGTGAATTGAATAATTTAAAAAACATTGCATTTTGAATATTTTTTGGTAAACAGGAATACATTGATTTAATAAATGCAACCAAACGCTTTATTAATATTTATTATGCTAAATTTTATGTAGTTTCTAAACAAGGAAGAGATTTAACACATTGGATTAGCAACAGTACTTTACAGTCACAATAATACCATACAAATGCCAATGTCAAAGTGTGTTGGTGACGAACCCCAAGATGCAAAGAAGGCGGCAGGCATTTTGCAGGTAAACATGATTTAAATAAAATACTAGAACAAGTACAAACAAAAGGGTACTAACAAAAGGCGCGCACGAGGCGGATAACAATCTTGGCTATGAACAAACAAACTGGAACCAGGTAACAAAAGACAGTAAGCTACAAACTGCTACCGAATATAGCTTACAGCTACGCTGCAATGACACGACCAGTAGGAACGACAAGTAGAAATGACATTGACCCGGCACCACACGACACGACACGACAGTAATCCAGCCCTGACTGGAGGAGAAAACAGGTCTAAATAGGAGAGGGCTGATTGACACCAGGTGTGGCCAGGTACCAATCAGCCGCAGCTGAGGGGATACAACACTCAGGGAGACAAACAGGAAACTGAACCAAAATAAGAGTGCTGACAAGAACTAAAGACAGGAAATATTACACACACACAGAAGAAAAACTAAAACACAACCAAACTGTCAGGGGCAAGCCTGACAGGCCAACTCTTTCATTAATTGGACAACATAAAGGATTAAATCAGTGTGTTGTTACAATAATCAGGAATACAAGTGATGGTCTCACACGTAGTAATCAGTTGTGGACAGTGCTAATTTTGTTGACGAAAAATTTTCGTCATAGTTATCGTCAACAAACTTTTTTTTTCTGACTAAAACGAGACAATAACTCAATAAAAAATAATTTACGTGGACTAAGACGATGACGAGGTGTATTGACATATTCGTCAACGAATAAAAACGAGACGAAAATGTCTGCCAGAGACGAGATCCAATCGAAACTAATTTCGTTAGGAAGAGGCGGGAGGAGTTGGGAAGAAAACCAATCAGAGCGACGTGGTAAGGAAGTTACGTAAACGTAGTTTGCGTTTGAAATTGACCCGGGAATGCGCTGCAGAAGACAACATGTCAACGCCGGGGAGGAAGAGGAGAAAGGACATATGGGGAAATTGTATATTTGACGTCAAAGATAACAAGACGCAGTGTAAGAAATGCAGCGCGAGGAATACGGGGAAAAACACAACAAACTGGAAGTGACATTTACAGTCGAATCAATAGGAAATCCACACACAGGTAAGCATTTTCCACGACATACAACTCACTCGACGTTATCCCGTTTATTACACGACTTACTCGTGAAATACTAAATTTGAGACATGATTTTCATCAAAATACGACTTGTATCAGTGATTTTTCCGCTGTTTTACTTTGACTTTCAAAAATTGAAGGGAAAGTTTACATATCACCCTTTAGTCGACTAAATTTACTGTAGTTTTCGTCGACTATAATCTTATGATATTTCGTCAACTAAAACTAGACTAAAACCAGAGGTGGGTAGTAACGCGCTACATTTACTCCGTTACATCTACTTGAGTAACTTTTGGGAAAAATTGTACTTCCAAGAGTAGATATTATGCAACATACTTTTACTTTTACTTGAGTATATTTATAAAGAAGAAACGCTACTTCTTACTCCGCTCCATTTATCTACAATCAGCTCGTTACTCGCTACTTTTTTTTTATCCATCTGTTAATGCACGCTTTGTTTGTTTTGATTTTGTCAGACACGCATTCAAAGTAGGATGCACACATGCCTGCGTTTCACCAATCACATGCAGTCACTGGTGACGTTGGACCAATCAAACAGAGCCAGGCGGTCACGTGACCGTCACACGTCGAATCCGACCTAAAAAAGTTGAAAAACTTATTGGGGTGTTACCATTTAGTGGTCAATTGTGTGGAATATGTACTGTACTGTGCAATCTAATAATAAAAGTTTCAATCAATCAATCAAAAGTGTAAAGGAAAAAATACACTTTTTATTTCAACCGTACTTCCCGTCACAAGCCTAAAGACTGATCGCACAGTTCCTGTCTTCACAATAAAAGCGCCGCTCCATCGCGCCTGCGTTAACAAAATAAGAGTCTCCAAAAGCCAGCGCAAACAAGCTAGCAAGCTACGGAGTTTGCCGCCAATGTACTTCTTGTAAAGTGTATAAAAACGAATATGGAAGCTGGACAAATAAGATGCCAAAAACCAACGACTTTCATGTGGTATTAGACAGAAAAGAGGACATTTTTTTCTCCTCCATTTGAAAACGTGGACATTATCAGCACTACTGTCTGATTCCAATCAATGCAAGTCATCAGAATCAGGTAATACACCAACTTATATTCTTGTCTTCATGAAAGATAGGAATCTATATGTTAAACATGCATGTATATTCATTAAAACACCTTTAACATTTCAACAAAAACAGCAAAATAAAAAACTATAAATGATATACTGTATATATATATATATATATATGATATGTGTGTGTATGTATATATGAGGTAGATCACCTTGACTTGGTCATTTATTAAGTAAATGATTAACGTTGAAAAACGTATTGGGGTGTTACCATTTAGTGGTCAATTGTAGGGAATATGTACTGTACTGTGCAATCTACTAATACAAGTTTCAATCAATCAATCAATCAATCAATCAATCAATCAATAAATAAATGCCTACTGAGCCTATGGTGCTGTTAAGTTATTGTGGCTCAATTTGCCTTAATTTTTTTATTTTAATGTATTATTATTTAATATATATTATTGTTTTAGTTGCTTAAGAGATATTCCTGGCTATGAATTTGCTCATTGCTATTTTTATGTTTTTGTGCATTATCTGTTGCCGTAATTATTAAACGAACAGGTTACTCATCAGTTACTCAGTACTTGAGTAGTTTTTTCACACGATACTTTTTACTTTTACTCAAGTAAATATTTGGATGACTACTCCTTACTTTTACTTGAGTAACAAATCTCTAAAGTAACAGTACTCTTATTTGAGTACAATTTCTGGTTACTCTACCCACCTCTGACTAAAACTAAAACAATTTAAATAACTAAATTATGACTAAAACTAAATTACATTTTAGTTAGAAGACTATGACTAAAACTAAATCAAATTTTGCTGTCAAAATTAACACTGGTTGTGGACAGAAAAAGCCCCAGCATTACAGCTTTTCGAAGCAATACGAGCTTGCAGTGGGAATCAATGTATTAATAATGCACATTGAAAATGGATGCTAGATATTTGATTGTGATTTGCTAGGTAGCATAACTGCACCTGTACACATCACATGCAAACCATTGAAAAGATTGCAAAGAATACCAACGTGCCAACGCAAATAACCGACTCGTTCCTCTTTTTAATCAGTTTCAACAGATGGAAAACAACAATGGCAAATAACGTGAACGATGGTTATAATATACGGTCCATACATTCCTTTATTCTGTTTCATTGTCATGCCGAGCGCAGAAGCCTCACATGTTTTCAAAATGGATTTTTATGGCTGCGTCTTCCATTTTTTTTCTGCTGATATGGTTGTGTTGACTGCCCCCCACCTTCCAGTCCTCACACATACCTTGATTCAGGGTTCCTGCTAAATCACATTATTGCCCGTGTGTGTGTGTGTGTGTGTGTGTGTGTGTGTGTGTGTGTGTGTGTGTGTATGTGTGCGTGTGTGTGTGTGTGTGTTTGCGTGTGTGTGAGCATGCAATTTGGTTTCAAGCTGCACAAATATGAAAATACGGCTGCATATGTAGCACTACATCGATATAGGACGATAATGGTTTGTGTGTTTCTTTGTTTTATTATTTATAGTCGGGTTGAAGTCTATCAATGGATATCCTACATTTTGCAAAGTGTTTGGTCGGTGATAGCGTACATTAACATTAGGTTTTCTTGTAGTGTAGATGTTGATCAAACAATGAATGAATGAAGAAAGATTATATAGTAAATTAATGGTGATCCAAACAGAACAAACTTCCTAAGCCTAGACATTCTGAGGACAGTTCTGTCAGGCTTGCCTCTGACAGTTTGACTATGTTTTAGTTTTTTCCTCTGCATTTGTCTGTTTCCTCTGTGTGTGTAGCGTTTCCTGTCAGCGCTCTTATTTTGTTGGTTTCTTGTCTTTCTCCCTGAGTGCTGTGTTCCCCCTCAGCTGAGGCTGATTGGCACCTGACCACACCTGGTTTCAATCAGTCCGATCCTACTTAGACCTGTCTTCCCATCCAGTCACTGCTGGATTATTGTATTGCATGTCGCACTTGTCATTGCTACCTGTCGTGTGGTATCTTGTCGTGTCATGGCAGCGTTGCGGTAAGCTATGTTTGATAGCGGTTTTTAGCTTACTGTCTGTTGTTCCCTGCTTCCAGTTTGTTTTCTAAGTACAGGTACGACTTCTGTTTTCCATGCTAAAGTTCCTTTTTGTTTTCTCGCTCCCATGCTAGCTCTCTTAGTTTGTTATCTGCCATCGTGCGTGCTTTTTGTTTGTACCCTTTGTTTGGTTTTGTTCTAGTATTTTATACTAAAACCATCTTTCGTTATTCAAGGCCTGCCTCAGTCTCTGCATCTTGGGCTTCGTCACAAACAAACTCTGACAAGTTCTAAAGAGTTTGGTTTTATTGAGAACAATGACAGAAGACCGAAATGTGTGATGTGTCTTTAAGTGCTTCTAGAAGAATATATTACTTACATGTATAACCACAGTGGCATTGGCCAAGGCCTAATTAAAACTGTTTACTGTTTGTTTTGAAGTACTTTCCTGCCAGTTTTCCCTCGTTTATCACAGTTAATTAGGACCGGACATGCAGCTGGGATAGGCCCCAGCACCCCCCTGACACAAAAGGGAATAAGCTGTAGAAACGCTTGTCCCTTTCAGGGTCATGGAGGGTGCTGGAGCCTATTGGTAAATGGTAAATGGGTTGTACTTGTATAGCACTTTTCTACCGCTTTTTAAGGAGCCCAAAGCGCTTTGACAGTATTTCCACATTCACCCATTCACACACACATTCACACACTGATGGCGGGAGCTGCCATGCAAGGCGTTCACCAGGACCCATCAGGAGCAAGGTTGAAGTCTCTTGCCCAAGGACACAACGGACGTGACTAGGACGATAGAAGGTGGGATTTGAACCAGTAACCCTCAGATTGCTGGCACAGCCACTCTACCAACTTCGCCATGCCTATCCCCCTATTATCAGTAATATAAACTATTTTCATAGTGAGAGCATAAAATAACTGTTTGTGACCTCCTAAATAAATGTTTAACATTATTAGAGTCCTCTAAACATGAAACAACTATGGCCACGACAACATGGCCACGGCATGGTAATATTGAGGGTTCCTGGTTCCAATCCAGCTTCCGCCGTCCTAGTCAGTGCTGTAAAGTCCTTGGGCAAGACACATAACCCACCCCTCCCACTGGCACCCACACTAGTGTAAATGTAGCTTAAATGTATATAATGGCTTTGAGCCACTTGAGAAAAAGCGCTATATAAGTCCTCTAAGTTACAACTGGGCTTTGAAAGCTGAGACCACGGGCGTACATTTTTCTCCACAAAGCTGGGCCACATGACAGTCGTAGCTACGACCATTAGCTGTGATTTGAGCGTTCCATGTTAGCTCTGCATGTCTGGGTTGTCATTCCACACCGATCAAGCCGAAACTGTTATCGATGTTGAAAATAAAGTCCATCAAAGAGTTTGTCTCCTAATTGACTGGGTAGTTGCTGATACCTGAATTTTTAGCAGCTGAGTATTTTTAGCCCTCTCAAGTGCTGCCTATAATGTCCGATCCTAATTGGACATTGGGGACGGCATAGCGAAGTTGGGAGATTGGCTGTGCCAGCAATCTGAGGGTTACTGGTTGAATCCCGAACTTCTACCATCCTAGCCACATCCGTTGTGTCCTTGAGCAAGACACTTCACCCTTGCTCCTGATGGGTCCTGGTTAGCGCCTTGCATGGCAGCTCCCGCCATCAGTGTGTGAATGTGTGTGTAAATTTGTGTGCGAATGGGTGAATGTGGAAATAGTGTCAAAGCGCTTTGAGTTCCTTAAACAAGGTAGAAAAGCGCTATACAAGTACAACCCATTTACCATTTACCATTCCAGCTGTTGTCGTTCGACATTGCTCTCATTAAAGGTTAAAATCACTTATTTTTGCATTCTGCCCATCATTCACAATCTCTACGTGATATAAAAACACACGTCTTTCTTTTTTTTGTTCAGTCTAAACAGTAAAAAAAACCCTGCTATTATGAGGCGGCTAATAGGCACCCAAAACTGCTTGCAGGCTCGCGTACAAATGTAAGAACCTTATGATTATGATTGGCTTAGTTAAACATATATATATCCAACATTGCATCCAAGCAGGACCCTGTGATCAAAGAGGGTAAACTAGTGCTATGAACAAGAAGTATAGTCCACAACTCAGGGGGTAGTACAAATAACATTGACATAAGAGGCCATAGCCCGTGCCACACTAGTACAAGTACAAAACAAAGTTGCCTTGAGGAAGGTAAGGCGAGGCTGAGCACATAAAAAGTAAATCCCCCCGCCCCATAACCATGAGCAGCCTTCAGGCCCGTACGCTTTCCAGTCCACCAGATACCGGAAATCCCTGCCCCTTCTTCTCACATCTAAAATAGCCAAGACAGAACATGCATGATGACTGCCGATCAGCCTGGAAGGGGGAGGAGCCATCTCCAGAGGGCTCAGGTCACAGGAAGCCACAGTATTTAAGAAGATAGATATGCCACCGTGGGCTTCACGGTGGCAGAGGGGTTAGTGCGTCTGCCTCACAATACGAAGGTCCTGCAGTCCTGGGTTCAAATCCAGGCTCGGGATCTTTCTGTGTGGAGTTTGCATGTTCTCCCCGTGAATGCGTGGGTTCCCTCCGGGTACTCCGGCTTCCTCCCACTTCCAAAGACATGCACCTGGGGATAGGTTGATTGGCAACACTAAATTGGCCCAAGTGTGTGAATGTGAGTGTGAATGTTGTCTGTCTATCTGTGTTGGCCCTGCGATGAGGTGGCGACTTGTCCAGGGTGTACCCCGCCTTCCGCCAGATTGTAGCTGAGATAGGCGCCAGCGCCCCCCGCGACCCCAAAAGGGAATAAGCGGTAGAAAATGGATGGATGGATGGATATGAAAAATGGTGTGTATCCTCAGGGTTACTGTAAGGTGAAGCTGGACCAAATTGGGGCTGAAGTTTATGGATCTGTGTATAACGGTATGTCTCTGGTTGACAGCCACACCGTCTGACCAAGCTTTTACTCTAATGCAGGGGCCCACTGCCAATTAGTCAATCACTTTTTGGTGTGGTAGAGGGCAGCCCAGGTGCCTCATGTAAAGAGAAATGCATGGCTTTCCTACTGAAAATGGATGTACGATGAAATCCATAAAACGGCGTATGCAAGTAAATATTCAGATATATTGAAGTGTTCGCACTCACAAATCCAAAAACATTTCTTTTTTACATCGATTTGGAATCCTCCGCAGACGTGTGCGTGGCTTAGCTTTCCCAGACCATGCCACCTTATACATATGCAAATCATGTTGAAAGTAGCCAAGTGCTTGACCTCGGCACTTTCTGACCAGTCACAAGACAGTAGGAGGTGCTTCTTCCTCGCATTTCGAGGGAACGCCAAAGACCTTGTCAGCCTGACATTTTCGAGTCTCCGAGAACTGAACACAGGCAGGAAAAGAAAAAAAATCGTTGTGTTAGGAAGAAAGTGAAGAATTTGTTAGATGTGCGCGGCCAAAACTGACTCAAGAAAATTACTGATTGTTAATATGTCTCTTATGGCTGTATCAATCAGTCAGAGGAGTGAAAGTTGGCACTTTTTTATGTGAACCGTTACCTATCTCTGCATGTCGATAAAGAATCCACAGCCTGTAGAAATGAGCGTACGGCAGACTTGGAGTTTCCGAGAGGCAGCGCATATTTCCATGTCAACATCAGTCTTGATAAATCTCATCTTTGCCGTGAAAAAGGGTGTACAACAGGTTTTAATGCATACACAAGCTTGTTACAGGAGGGCCCAGGCATGCGTGACCTGGATGAGGGTCGACTGATTGCACTGCAGTCTCTGACTCCCTTCGACGGGAACGCAGGTGGCTAGAAACTGCAGGCGGCATGAAAGGGAGAAGCCCCTGCGGCAGAACTGACATGGCCTTTTGTCTGTTGATGGTAGCCTGAAGACAAACTTGGTGATGCTCCCAGGGACTTGCTGAAAGCCTTCCAGACTGCAGTCGAGAATTGTGGACCCCTGTGAGATACCACCTCAATCGTGATGCTGTGCAACTGGAACACATGCTGAGTCATGAAGTCGGCAATCCCCAGGGCAGAAGGGAGTTTGGGTAAAGCTGCAAAATGTGTCATCTTTGAGGAACGGCCAACCATGGTAAGAACGACACTGTTGCCATTTACAGACAGAAGGCACATAACAAAATCTAAAGAGGTATGAGACCAAGAGCTTGGGGGATGGGCAACGCCCTCAAAGTCCAGCAGGAGTCAGATGAGATGGCTTACTGCAGGCACGAATCGAAAAAGCCGACTCAAATTATCCAACATTCTTTCTCATGGAAGATTGCAAGAAACCCTACGCAAAAGGAAAACAGTGTGATTTACTATCTAATGGTGTGCTAAGATGTGCGCCCAGGACAGCACCTTGGAACCAAGTTCAGATGTAACAAACAGCCAGTTTGCAGGACAGGCATCAGGTGCTAGGGAGCTTTTAAATATTTTTACACAACCTTTTCTACACTCCCTAAAGACCTATAAAGATCCAAGAAGATGGAACAATAGTGTCTGTAGGTGGGGTCTGTCCTCCACTACAGTGTAATCTAGGTAGGGTGTCAGACTTTCTATTCTGGGATCTGAGGTGGAATGTCTGGGAGAGGTAAAACCGGGACAGGAAAAGTGTTCACCTGGTTTCTCTGGTGTACAGTCTCTAGGCAGAGTGCAGGTAAGATAAGTTCTAAGGGTCAGTATAGGTGGTAATGGTCCTTGCAAGCCCTCCAGCAAGTGCCTCCATACCTGCAGAGCAAAGACTACGGCCAGGAGTTCCCAATTTCCAAAATTATGATTGATCTCTGCTGGTGTCTGGCGACGGGAGATGAAGGTGCAGGGGTGCAGCTCACTAATGGTGGAGAAAGAATGGCCCCCACACCAGTCTGAAGCATTAACTTTGACCAAAAAGGTAGAAGCAGTATCAGGATGAGCCAAAACAGGAACGGAAATATATCATTTTTAATGTCTAGAAAACAGAAAGTTAGCTTCTGGGGTCCATTAAAACATTATCTTAGTGGATGTAATCTTGGTCAGGGCCAGCACGCCGGCTGTAATCACGGATTAACAGATGATAGAAATTAGCAAAGCCAAGAAATCTCTGCAGAAGCTTCCTAGATGTAGGAGCGGGACCGTTGACCACCGCCTGGATCTTAGCTGCATCGAGTCTAAGCTGTCCCTGTTCCAATACAAACCCCAAAAAAGACACCAACCATGCACAAAGCTCAGACTTTTCTGCCTTGACAATTTATTCTCCAACAGCCGCTGGAGGACAAGGCGGGCCTGCTGTGTATATTCTTTTAGAGTAGAAGAAAACATTTGTATTTCGTCAAGATATACAAACACAAAGCTGCCGAGCATATCCCCAAGAACATCAGGCAGAAGCCTACTAAATATTCAGAAATGTCCCATGGGAGTGTTAAAAGGCATCTTTCACTTTTCCCGCTTCCTGATGGGAACAAGGTAATAGGCATTACAAAGGTTGGATTCATGAAGGTAACTAAAAGAAGAGTCTAGCAAGGGTAGCGCATAGTTTTTCTCTGTACTGTGATATCGTCTACAAAAACCGAGAGTGAGAAGTTCCGATTGCAAATTTATACCGGCCAAGAGGTGCCCATCAAGCAGGTGGACCATTTTGGGGGATGTTTATGTGTAGGTATAATATACGCTTTCACAAAATTTCCATTAAAAAAAAACTGTCATCTGTCCAAGAATCTAAGAAAACATGTATGTAGAGCACAGTCAATAACCAATAATTTGTACCTGGGAGCTGAAGCCTCCCTGAAGTAGATGCCGATGAGGAAAGCAGGGGTGGAAGCGCAAGCAACGATGTGGGGGTTGGAATTCCTCATGGCTCTTGACTGGTTGGGCAAATGGGACTGTGACAGAAAATGGTCCTCATGGCCGCAGAAGAGGCAGATGATGGAGCCGCTGACGTTGACTTCTTTCAACTGACGTGAGCAGATTGCTGCCAAGTTGCATGGGCTTGTCCCTTAATAGTATCGCAGTTGTTCCGGTACAATTTAGCGTTGGAGAGGCGTGGTTGACTAATTTTTTCCTCCAGTCATCCTCCTGTTTGCTGAGTCGTTTGTCAATCCGGACAGCTGGGTAGATGAGGTTATCAATAACCAACATCCAAACCAATTCAATCCACTTTATTTATATAGCACATTTAAACAACAATAACGTTTCCAAAGTGCTGCACAGCCATGTTAAAAACAATTGTAAAAAAAATAATATTAAAACAAAATAAAATAAAATAAAATACATATATATATATATATATATATATACATATTATGCTCCACCAATGACTGAATAAAAACAAAAAATAAATAAATATAAAACCAAAAAAAAACAATATAAAAACAAATATGATTAAAAACTATTTTAAAGGGTAAAATCAATTAAAACAGTAAAATAGAAATCAAAGTGTATAAAAAACACAGAGGACAACAGAGAACAGAGGACCACACAACTCACGTAGTGTTAAAAGCCAAAGAATAAAAGTGGGTCTTAAGACGAGACTTAAAACACTCCACTGTGGAAGCAGTTTGAACATGGAGCGGCAGAGTGTTCCAGAGCTTAGGGCCGACCACAGAGAAGGCCCTGTCTCCCCTGGTCTTAAGTCTGGTCTTGGGCACCACGAGCTGGAACTGGCTCTCGGACCTCAGAGCGCGCGCAGGAATGTAAATTTGGATGAGGTCCGAGATATATTGAGGTGCCAGTCCATGTAAAGATTTAAAAACAAACAGCAATGTTTTAAAATCAATTCTAAAATGAACAGGGAGCCAGTGCAAACTCTGAAGAATCAACGGAAGATCGACTGGAGCCATGTGACCCTTGATGGGGGTGTCGAGTCCCTGGAAAAAAAGCATCCAAAAGAGCGTCAGCGTTCCAGTCGTTCTCTGATGCCAAGGTGCCAAACTCAATTGAGTAACGACATGCTGCATTCTCTCTAACGAAGCCGAAGCAGTGAGCGAGCTGCTCTGCATCCTGGGTGGGGGTCCACTGGAAGATTTGCTTCATATCTGGAGAAAAAGCGGTCAAAGAGTTGCATATGTGCAACTGTCAACGCCACTCAGCTATGGCCCATGCCACTGCTCTGCCAGACAGAAGCAAAATAGAAAAGGCCACTCAGGCACCCTCTGTAGGGAATTCAAGTTTCAAAATGTAGCAATCACTGAACAAGAAAAGGGCGAACATCGACTGTGTCGCCGGAGAAATGCTTGGGTCGCGACGGTAGGGGTACTGACGTTAAAAGTGGCTAAAGCCTCTCGTGTGGTCTGATGCCCGGACATGACAGAGACGACCTGTGCTTCTAGTGACACAATTCCAGCCTTTTGGCGAGTGACCAAATTATTGACAGCGGCCCCCAAATCCACAAACAGCTTCTCCTGATGATGGACACCATCAGCCTGCTTCTGGAGAATGCAAGCTTCAAGAAGTCCATCCATCCATCCATCATCTTCCGCTTATCCGAGGTCGGGTCGCGGGGGCAGCAGCCTAAGCAGGGAAACCCAGACTTCCCTCTCACCTGCCACTTCGTCTAGCTCTTTCCGGGGGATCCCGAGGCGTTCCCAGGCCAGCCGGGAGACATAGTCTTCCCAACGTGTCCTGGGTCTTCCCCGTGGCCTCCTGCCGACTGGACGTGCCCTAAACACCTCCCTAGGGAGGCGTTCGGGTGGCATCCTGACCAGATGCCCGAGCCACCTCATCTGGCTCCTCTCGCAGCGGCTTTACTTTGAGTTCCTCCCGGATGGCAGAGCTTCTCACCCTATCTCTAAGGGAGAGCCCCGCCACACGGCGGAGGAAACTCATTTCGGCCGCTTGTACCCGTGATCTTATCCTTTCGGTCTTGACCCAAAGCTCATGACCATATGTGAGGATGAGAACGTAGATCGCCCGGTAAATTGAGAGCTTTGCCTTCCGGCTTAGCTCCTTCTTCCCCACAACGGATCGATACAAGGTTCGCATTACTGAAGACGCCGCACCGATCCGCCTGTCGATCTCACGATCCACTCTTCCCTCACTCGTGAACAAGACTCCTAGGTACTTGAACTCCTCCACTTGGGGCAGGGTCAAGAAGTAGTCACGTGAAATTATTTTCACTTCAAAAGATGTGCTTGAAGCTCATCGAGAGAACGCCAAGAGGGTGCAAAGCAGTAATCAGAAAAAAGGGTGGCTACAGTATTTTGAGGAAACTAGAATACAAAACATGTTTTCAGTTAGGTATTTCATGTTTTTTTGTTAACTACATAAGTCCGCATGTGTTCATTCGTAGTTTTGATGCCTTCAGTGACAATCTACAATGTAAACAGTCATGATATATATCCATATGTGTTTACATGTACATATATGTGGCGAGAGGAGAGCGGTATAATATCAGGATGTATGTGTCCAACAACGCCACCCGGGGAATTGCACCCCAGGAAATACAAAGCTTGAGATTAGTACCGCACACACACCAAACAATAGAACAGACACTGGGGCAAGAAGGGAGGATAAAGGTCAGGGCTGGGGCTTACCAGGCAGCAGGAAATCAAAAAGGGAGAAGGGATCCTCAAAAATTACCACCCATGACACTGCATGCACATGCACACACAAAAGCAAAATGGGAGGGGACTGTAAGCCGCTGTAAGCCACCAACACCTGAAACAAAACACAAAACAGGGTTTAATAAAAACATGCCCAGGGGCTTCAACCGAAACGGTGTGGCCTAAACCAAACACAATGAAAGAATTGACAAAATAAGTCATTAAAAAACAATAATTGGAATCAAATAGATAAATAGATACAATAAAATGAATTTAACAAAAAAAATGACAAAGGAAATGTATTATAGGTCTACTGAAATTAGATTTTCTTATTTAAACGGGGATAGCAGTTCCATTCTATGTGTCATACTTGATCATTTCGCGATATTGCCATATTTTGGCTGAAAGGATTTAGTAGAGAACATCGACGATAAAGTTTGCAACTTTTGGTCGCTAATACAAAAAAGCCTTGCCTTTACCGGAAGTATGTGCGTGTGACGTCACGGTTGTGAGGGCTCCTTACATCCTCACATTGTTTATAATGTGAGCCACCAGCAGTAAGAGCAATTCGGACCGAGAAAGAGACAATTTCCCCTTTATTTTGAGCGAGGATGAAAGATTTGTGGACGAGGATATTGATAGTGAAGGACAAGAAAAAAAAAAGAAAAAAAAAAGAAAAAAAAAGCGACAGCTCCGGGCGGCGGCAGCGTGAGCGTTTCAGATGTAATTAGACACATTTACTAGGATAATTCTGAAAGATCCCTTATCTGCTTATTGTTTTAATAGTGTTTTAGTAAGATTGTAAAGACATACCTCAAAGTCTGATGGCTGCGGTGAACATACCAGTGTCTCAGAGAGAAGCCGAAGAGCCAAGCTCACAGCTGCCTTTTTTGACAGCTAGAGCAGGAGGACGCATAATCCACTAATGTCTCCGGTAAGATATATATCACAATTTTCCCATCCAAAAAATATGCTGATTGACGTAGAGAAACATGTTCGCTTGACCGCTCTGTGTTAAAGCTTCACAACAAACGAAGAAACACTGGCTGTGTCTCGGAGCTAAAGACAGCTGCAATCCACCGCTTTCCACCAACAGCATTCTTATTTATAGTCTCCATTATTAATTGAACAAATTGCAAAAGATTCAGCTACACAAATGTCCAAATTACGGTTTAATTGCGCGATGAAAAGAGACGACTTTTAGTCGTAAGTGGTGCTGAGCTTATATGTCCCCTCCAACCAATAACGTCACAAACACACGTCATCATTCCGCGACGTTTTCAACAAGAAACTCTGTGGGAAATTTAAAATTGTAATTTAGTAAACTAAACCGGCCGTATTGGCATGTGTTGCAATGTTAATATTTCATCATTGATATATAAACTATCAGACTGCGTGGTCTGTAGTAGTGGGTTTCAGTAGGCCTTTAAACTAAACCAAATTAGGGGTTTGTGCATGTGCCTCACAATACGAAAGTTCTGAGTAGTCCTGGGTTCAATCCCGGGCTCAGATATTTCGGTGTGGAGTTTGCATGTTCTCCCCGTGTCTGCCTGGGTTCCCTCCGGGTACTCCGGCTTCCTCCCACCGCCAAAAACATGCACCTGGGGATAGGTTGAATGGCAACACTAAATTGGCACTAGTGTGTGAATGTGAGTGTGAATGATGTCTGTCTATCTATGTTGGAGCTGCGATGAGGTGGCGACTTGTCCAGGTTGTAGCCTGCCTTCCGCCCGAATGCAGCTGAGATAGGCTCCAGCACCCCCCATGACCTCAAAAGGGACAAGCGGTTGAAAATGAACGGAAGGATCATTTCTGGGTGTGGGTCTTAGGCCCCAAAACAGCACTTATATGTGGCACTGGACGGAGAACTGAGGAGGCCCAGGCGGCAATGAGTGTCAAGCCCCGAACGTGGTCCGCTCCACAGAAATAAGAGAAAATAACCACAATCCAAAACAGAGAATAAAGAGCCAAACTGAAGGAACAAAATAATAAAATAAATACAAAGAAAGTAGGCTTCACGGTGGCAGAGGGGTTAGTGCGTCTGCCTCACAATACGAAGGTCCTGCAGTCCTGGGTTCAAATCCAGGCTCGGGATCTTTCTGTGTGGAGTTTGCATGTTCTCCCCGTGAATGTGTGGGTTCCCTCCGGGTACTCCGGCTTCCTCCCACTTCCAAAGACATGCACCTGGGGATAGGTTGATTGGCAACACTAAATGGTCCCCAGTGTGTGAATGTGAGCGTGAATGTTGTCTGTCTATCTGTGTTGGCCCTGTGATGAGGTGGCGACTTGTCCAGGGTGTACCCCGCCTTCCGCCCGATTGTAGCTGAGATAGGCGCCAGCGCCCCCCGCCACCCCAAAAGGGAATAAGCGGTAGAAAATGGATGGATGGATATACAAAGAAAGACATCCAATCCAGCAGCCAGCCTCCAGTTAGGTGTGCACAGCAACTCAAACAATGCAGAGGATGCTAGACTCAAAGGGCGGAGCTTTAAAGAGGAACATTATCACCAGACCTATGTAAGCGTCAATATATACCTTGATGTTGCAGAAAAAAAACCTAATGTTTTTTTAGCCGAAGTCCGAACTCTAAAAGGGTGAATTTGGTGATTTAAACGCCCTTCAATTGTTCGCCTGTCGGAGCAACGACCTTTCACCCGTGACGTCACAACGTGAAGCGACCCGCCATTTTCTCAAACACATTACACACACCAAGTCAAATCAGCTCTGTTATTTTCCGTTTTTTCGACTGTTTTCTCGACTGTTTTCTGGTACCTTGGAGACATCATGCCTCGTCGGTGTGTTGTCGGAGGGTGTAACAACACGATCAGGGACGGTTTCAAGTTGCACCAGTGGTCAAAAGATGCGAACATGCCTCGTTTGTTCTGCACACTGTACCGACGACAGCTAAGCTACGAGAAGAATGTGTGGATATCCTGCGACACTCAAAGCAGATGCATTTCCAACGATAAAGTCAACGAAATCCCAAAGGTGAGTTTTGTTGATGTTATTGACTTATGTGGAGTGTGTTAATCAGACATATTTGGTCATGGCATGACTGCAAGCTAATCGATGCTAACATGCTATTTAGGCTAGCTGTATGTACATATTGCATCATTATGCCTCATTTGTAGCTATATTAGCACCCAGTCTTTCCCTCCACCCACATTTAATGCCAAACAAACACATACCAATCGTTGGTTAGAAGGCGATCGCCGAATTCGTCCTCGCTTCCTCCCGTGCCGCTTTCTGTCGGGATATGGCTCAAAAGCTTCTGTTTCTTCTTTAATTTCGTTTTCGGTACCTGTCTCCATACTTCAACCATCCGTTTCAATACATGCGTAATCTGTTGAATCGCTTACGGCGCTGAAATCCGAGTCTGAATCCGAACTAATATCGCTATACCTTTATGTGTTATCCGCCATGTTTGTTTCTGTGTGGTCACTCTGTGACGTCACAGGATAATGGACGGGTGGATATAACGAGGGTTAAATCAGGCACTTTGAAGCCGTTTTTCGGGATATTGCATGATGGGTATAATTTTGAAAAAAAACTTCGAAAAATAAAACAAGCCACTGGGAACTGATTTTTATTGGTTTTAACCCTTCAGAAATTGTGATAATGTTCCCCTTTAATACACCGCCGGAGCGGACAGGTAGCTGGACAGAGCAGGGCTTCAGCAGGACGTTCCCGTCTCCACCGGACCAAGCAGTCAAGTGTGGGGTAAAGGACATTTGTGTGCCTCAAAAGTGGTCACAGAAGGTCACACCAAATGAGGATTGAACAGTGGATACAAGCGAAACAGAGAGTGGGCCGCAGCCACACACCTGCTTCAAGAGGTGCGTATGACACCACCCAGAAATCAGTTGCAATTAGTGGATGGAAAGACGGATGAGGAGGTAAACAAACATTTACCCCCCACTTTTGTATCATTGGCACGACCATTTGCAGAATATCCTGGAGTTAACAACAAGGTCTTGGAAATGGCAAACTGGGCTTTAGACACAGAGCCTGGAACTCCAACGGATTTGTCTGGATGACCGGCAGACGATGAACTATGGAATGGTGGCCTGTTGTAGAAGAAATGCTTCTATGCAACGCCGTCTGACTAGTATTAGGCTGGTCAGTTAGAGACATTGAAAGAGTTGGCGGATAAAGATTTTTAGATACTGAACATGGCGAGCCTGGTCTTCAAGGGTACCGGGATTGGTGCACTTGTAGAACCAAAATCATTGGGAACAGCTGCAGACGGCGGGAGAGTTGTTTCAGAGACCAAAAATCACAGGTCGCCATCACTGGAGGACTCTTGGTCCAGTGCTGCCAGAGCAGGTGGAGAAGGCAGCTTTAGGCCGGACTACAGCCTTTAGCATACCCACTATGAAAACTACTTTGACACAAAAGCGAGGTGAGATATTTGTTTAAGTATTATGACTGGCATAATTTCAATGGTGCTTTATTTATGAAGGAGATCTCTACTAAGTGGGCTTCACGGTGGCAGAGGGGTTAGTGCGTCTGCCTCACAATACGAAGGTCCTGGAGTCCTGGGTTCAAATCCAGGCTCGGGATATTTCTGTGTGGAGTTTGCATGTTCTCCCCGTGAATGCGTGGGTTCCCTCCGGCTTCCTCCCACTTCCAAAGACATGCACCTGGGGATAGGTTGATTGGCAACACTAAATTGGCCCTAGTGTGTGAATGTGAGTTTGAATGTTGTCTGTCTATCTGTGTTGGCCCTGCGATGAGGTGGCGACTTGTCCAGGGTGTACCCCGCCTTCCGCCCGATTGTAGCTGAGATAGGCGCCAGCGACCACGCTACCCCAAAAGGGAATAAGTGGTAGAAAATGGATGGATGGATCTCCACTTAGTGAGATGACTGTCTTATGGGGCGGTTTCGCTCGGTTGGTAGAGTGGCCATGCCAGCAACTTGGGGGTTGCAGGTTCGATTCCCGCTTCCGCCATCCTAGTCCCTGCCGTTGTGTCCTTGGGCAAGACACTTTACCCACCTGCTCCCAGTGCCACCCACACTGCTTTAAATGTAACTTAGATATTGGGTTTCACTATGTAAAGCGCTTTGAGTCACTAGAGAAAAAGCGCTATATAAATATAATTCACTTCACTTCACTTCACTTATGTTATGTTGTGTGATATATAAATAATTAAAAGTACCACACACACTCATAGCTCATTAAAAGTGGAATAAATTACACGCCACTTGTAGTTGAAGCCTCACACCTCTTTTCCTACAGAAGGAGGCAAACTGGATGTGAAATATCCTCATTGAATGACTACTTGTACTCGACCTCGGACCAACTGCACTCAGTAACAAAACAAACACGCTCACATTGCGCTTATTGCAACCAAAGACAGCAGAACAATTGTATTGTAATTTTCATTCACGTACTTAGTTATCTGCTGCACCCACAAGATGCCTTCTAGGTGCGTGTTGGCTACTGTAGCAAAACTGTCATGTCAAAACTGGCGTGTGACGTCAAGATTTAACTTTTTCTTTTACAGGGCGCCCCAACCCAGGAACTTGGAAAACTAAATATTCGACAACGTTGGCCACTTACTTAATAAAAATACTGCACAAAGTGTGCCCCTTGACAGCTCAATACGGAATGTGTTTGTTTCACAATACGGGACTAAGATATATATATATATATATATATATATATATATATATATATATATATGTGTGTATATATGTCTATAGGTGTGGGAAAAATCCCAAGACTACTTCATCTCTACAGAACTGTTTCATGAGGGGTTCCCTCAATCATCAGGAGATTTGAGGGAACCCCTCATGAAACAGTTCTGTAGAGATAAAGTAGTCTTGTGATTTTTTCCACACAAACATATTGCGCTCTACCACGGTATTGAGCACTATTCTCTGGATAATCCAATCAAGATATATATATATATATATATATATATATATATATATATATATATATATATATATATATATATATATATATATATATATATATATATATATATATATATATATATAGATATATATATGTATATATATATATATGTATATATATATATATATATATATATATATATATATATATATATATATATATATATATATATATATATATATATACATACACACACAAACCCCAAAATCAGTGAAGTTGGCATGTTGTGTAAATCGTAAATAAAAACAGGATACAATGATTTGCAAATCCTTTTCAACCTATATTCAATTGAATAGACAGCAAAGACAAGATACTTAACGTTCAAACTGGAAAACTTTGTTATGTTTTGCAAATATTAGCTCATTTGAAATTTGATGCCCGCTACATGTTTCAAAAAAGCTGGCACAAGTGGAAAAAAAGACTGAGTAAGTTGAGGAAAGCTCATCAAACACTTATTTGAAACATCCCACTGGTGAACAGGCTAATTGGGAACAGGTGGGTGCCATGATTGGGTATAAAAGCAGCTTCCAAGAAATGCTCAGGCATTCACAACGATGGGGCGAGGGTCCCCACTTCCTGAACCAATGTGTGAGCAAATTGTCAAAAAGTTTAAGATCAACATTTTTCAACGAGCTATTGCAAGGAATTTAGGGATTTCACCGTCTAAAGTCTGTCATATCATCAAAAGGTTCGGAAAATCTGGAGAAATCACTGCACGTAACATTGAATGCCCGCGACCTTGGCTCCCTTAGGGCATTACTGCATCAAAGACCAACATTAAGGTGTAAATGATATCACCATAAGGACTCAGGAACACTTGAGAAAACCACTGTCAGTAACTACAGTTCATCGCTACATCTGTAAGTGCAAGTTAAAACTCTATTTTGCAAAGTGAAAGCCATTTATCAACAACACCCAGAAATGCCACTGGCTTCGCTGGGCCTGAGCTCATCTAAGATGAACTGATACAAAGTGTAAAAGTGTTCCGTGGTCTGATGATTATGTATAAAATATGAAATAAATATAAAAAACAGTGGTAATCTTAATCTCACAAAAATGTATATTTGACAAACTCGTGTAAATGTTTGGTCAAGCATGATGCCTTTGTGTTTCTATCCGTTAAATTGTATTAAGGTAGAGGGTATTTATTCCTGTTCCCAGGCCAGCCACATTCTGTGGGGTGCCCCATGGTTTTGTTGAAGATGTCTGACCCACCAAAGGTCTGTGAACAGACCCCTTTCCAGCCCAAGTAGGCAGGAGGACCCTTCCCGGGCATCCATGGGAATATACTAAGCTGTTGTTCAACTTGAGTAAATGGATGCAGAAGAGACAGGACGTGCTTTGAAAATGCTGGGCGTGAGATGATCGAGGCAGGCGAGAAGTGTTGCATTCCAATTATCATACTATATAGAAAAACTCTCAACAAACTTGGGTTTATTAAGCAACTGCAAGAATAAATTGGAACAAAACATACAACCATTGCTCTTCTTTAAACATGACAAGGAAAGAACAGCATAATGACACATTTTAAGATTACATGACGAGAGGATACTGTAATACCTAAACCATACTTGCCAACCTTGAGACCTCCGATTTCGGGAGGTGGGGGGTGTGGTCGGGGTTGGAGCAGAGGCGTGGTTTGGGGGCGTGGTTGGGGCGGGGGTGTGGTTAAGAGGAGAGTATATATACAGCCAATTCACCAACTCGAGTATTTCATATATATATATATATATATATATATATGAAATACGTAACTTTCAGTGAATTCTAGCTATATATATTTATTTTATTATATATATATATCAATAAAAGAAATAGTTTAATTTCAGACGGCACCTATCAAATACACAGTAATAAAAACACAGTTGTTCTACTAACTGTACTGTGCTTGCTGGTCACCAAAAACAACAACAACAACACTTACCTTTCACTATTTGAGTAACGTCACTTCCAAGTTTCCAGAAGATGGCGCCAGTATGTGCTTTGCCCTGCCGTCTCTCGCTGTCAATTCTGTTGTTTTTTGTTTTGTTTGCGTCTATTTTCGTCTCTGTCAGCTCACTGCTTGTGTATGACCACCAAACACTGTTGGATCTTTGCCCCTTTTCCACTGATGTGATCAACTTCAACGTTGGTTTTTTGACGTTCCAGTCATCTTTTTCATCTGGCCGGATTCCTGCCTTCCTTTCCAGCGTCGTGGCTCCTGCGGGCTGTGTGTCTGGCCCCACCTGGATTAGCTGCACCCTTGGATGTGTTGGCCCCCGCCAGGTTTGATCTTGTAAACGCAACATCTTTCACAAACAAAACGTTTATCCTGAAGGATTTCTTCACCTCCCGTGGACTTGACTTCCTCTGTGTGACGGAAACATGGCTGAGAGCCGGTGAGTCCGCACCTCTTAATGAACTTCTGCCTCCGGACTGTTCCTACTTTAATTCTCCGCGGTCGTCCGGTCGAAAAGGAGGAGGATTAGCAGTAGTTTTTAAAAATGACTTTAAATGCTTCGAACTGTGCATGTTTGAGATTCGGGAGATTTTCAGGAGAAAAATTTCTTCCGGGAGGTTTTCGAGAGAGGTGCTGAATTTTGGGAGTCTCACAGAAAATCCGGGAGGGTTGGCAAGTATGACCTAAACATACAAGCTTAATTGGCTCTGTGACCGAGACTTGTATCTCAACTCAAGGTGGCTTCTTCTTCTCAGCACTCTCATTTACACTCGCTTTCTTCATTCCAGTGGTTGGAAAATAAAGTCATGTTAATCTGTAGCTGTAAAACCAGGTGTTTGAGTTGCGGGTGTGCACAGGGTTGACTCTGACATTTGCTACACCAACTAATGGCAATCAATTCATTTATCATGAATTGATTAACAAGTTGAAAAACTTATTCGGGTGTTACCATTTAGTGGTCAATTGTACGGAATATGTAGTGTTCTGTGCAATCTACTAATAAAAGTTTCAATCAATCAATCAATCAATGGCAGACATGCTTGTATTGCAAAATGTCGCATAACAATTTAGCTGATCAACAGCTGTTATCTTAAAACAGTTGGGGCATTCTTAAGTTGAGGCACCACTGTATTTATTTCACAAATCAAAAACTTACACCAGGCGTCGGCAACCCCAAAAATGTTGAAAGAGCCAAATTGAACCAAAAATAAAAAAATCTGTCTGGAGCCACAAAAAATTAAAATCCTTATATAAGTCTTATAATGAAGGCAACACATGATGCAAGTGTCTATATTAGCCTACTATCAAAGGCTGACGAAAATCTTCATTGACAGAAATGTTATATTTTCATTTTTATTCTACACATTTTTGCAACATTGGAAATCTTTCGTAAAATGAAGGCTTCTGACAGGATGAGATAACTTCTGGAAATGACTGTCTTAGAATAGCCAAAAGGTAAATATGAGTGTGTCCAAGTTCAAGGAAACGGCAGGCTGTCTTCTTCTAATGGATTTACTACAATCTTTGCAAGCTGGGTAACGTTTGCTGTGGTCAGAAATGCAGCCAATATTACACAGAGATACTGTGTCATGAGACATGCAAATATAAATTAAATACACAGAGGACATAAGTAAAGGAAATTAAATGAGGTCAAATATACCTACAAACGAGGCATAATGATGCAATGTGTACATACAGCTAGCCTAAATAGCATGATAGCATTGATTAGCTTGCAGTCATGCAGTGACCAAATATGCCTGATAAGCACTCCACATAAGTCAATAACATCAACAAAGTTGGCTTTTGTGCATATACGCACAGCATAAAACATTTGGTGGACAAAATGAGACAAAGGAGTGGCATAAAACACGTCTTACTGTGGCAGCGTCTGAGAAAGTTGGACATGCAAACAAACTACGATGAGTTCAGGGATCGCTGAAATTAGTAGGATAAAACGGTGTTCTCCAAATACTCTCATCAGTAAAGCATGTTTAATATAAAGAGTGGGATTTCTAATTAGGGAGGTTTGTGTCAAGTTTGTTCTCCTACCGAAAATATATTAAAACTAAAAATATTTATATTTTTTCTTTATCTTTTTCCATTTTCACACATCTCTGAAAGAGGTCCAGGGAGCCACTGGGGCACAGCTAAAGAGCCGCATGCAGCTCTAGAGCCTCGGGTTGCTGACCCCCGACTTACACAGTGGTAAATAGACAGAGAAAACATTTTTCATTTTAGTTCGATGCTCTTTATATTTTAACACAACAACAGCAGCCATCAGATCAACCACCACACACATTTCGCCACAACGACACAAAACGTCCTCATGTTGCACCAAACACAATTAAGACGAGTGAGTTGTATTCAAAAACATTAAAACTTTGAACTTTAACAGTACGACACAAATGTGACTAAAGGTCTTGTAGGATGACCACTGATGTTTTACAGGCAGGAACTCGACTGATAAATGTTTCTCTAAAAGCCCTGTCTATCTTTAAAAAATAGCAGTCATAAAAAGCCCAAAGGACCAACTTAAAGCTGTCACAATAAAAGCAATACACAGCAAATCCTGTCTAACAACATAAGGATCTCAGTAAAATAGCTTACACAAGTTAGTTTAGCTATGTTCTGTAATTATTAAGATTTTTTTCATTCAACCTATATTTAACCAGGAAAAAAATCATTGAGATTAAGAACTTATTTTTCAAGGGATTCCTGGCCAAGAGGCAGCAAAGTTACACATAAAATCCCATTGACATTACACATTAAAATGACAAAATGGACATAAAGTAAAACAGGTACAGATAACTGGGGCTCTCAGTTTGGATTTTAAATGCATTTTAGGATAAAAAATTTTGTCAGCTTCCAGTCTCTTTGTCTATGCAGCTTCTTGTGCTTGGAACATGCTACAAAGGCTTTTTTCCCTAGACCATTTTCATGAAAAAAAAACTGCTTGCAAGAGGTTTCAAGTATTGCTAACTTTTGCGGGACCGACAGCACAAACTTGGCGAATCGAGGTTTCTCAGGAGCAAGGCCAGGCCAAGACAGACTGATTCCACGACTCGTTGCAGCGACCGACCAGATGATACGTTTGTCCATCTCTGCTCTTGTGTAGAGTATGTCGCCATGCTCTGATTGGCATGGTCCACCACAGACCTTGGGACAGTAACGTGATTGGAACAGCCTCACCCAGAAGCCGTGATTTGTCTTCGGGGTTTGCTCCCTTAGCCTTTGGTCAACCAAGACCTTAACCACAAGGCAGTGGTAAACACTTCGTAACCCTAAGGAGGGAGGCTACCAGGTGCTACACCTTGCCCAAGGGTGACCTGGGGTTTTCTGTCGGGGTAGTCCATCCCCTAGCCTTTGGCCAACCAAGACCTGCCTGCAAGGCAGCGGTGACTCATGGAGGGCGGGGTTGTCAGAGTCCGTGCGGTAACCAAACTGCTCACTGCCCACTTTCCCTAGTTAAGTGCGATCAAAAGGGACAGAAAGCAACAGCTGATCGTTGGATCTCAGTCCATAAGAGATTGTACATCTCTGTGGAATCAATGCACAAATATATTCGGACAATAGTCCCAGAAGAGCCTTGTAAATACAAGTCTACCAATGACACTGTCTCCTAGTGGACAGAGAAGGCCATCACACCCGAGAGTACAAGTCACAGTGGTGTGTGTGTCACGGCTCTACAGTCTGTGATGAACCTCAAAAAAGCATGGTAAACACAGTCCACCATCTGAAGACAGGAACGAGTAGCATAAAAGATCACCGTTATCTAGCAAAGATAAAAAATGTGGCAGAGACAATGAGCTTTTTTTTTTTTTTTTACACCAAAAGAAAAACATATCTTATTACGGAAGAAAATACCCAATTTAAAGGTCTACTGAAATGAGATTTTCTTATTTAAACGGGGATAGCAGGTCCATTCTAGGTGTCATACTTGATCATTTCCGGATATTGCCATATTTTTGCTGAAAGGATTTAGTAGAGAACATCGACGATAAAATTCGCAACTTATGGTCGCTAATAAAAAAGCCTTGCCTTTACCGGAAGTAGCAGACGATGTGTAGGGCTCCTCACATCCTCACATTGTTTATAATCATAGCCACCAGCAGCTAGAGTGATTCGGACCGAGAAAGCGACAATTTCTCCATTAATTTGAGCGAGGATGAAAGATTTGTGGCTGAGGATAGTGAGAGTGAAGGACTAGAAAAAAAAATAAAAATAAAAAAGGCGAGGGCAGTGGGAGCGATTAAGATGTATTCAGACACATTTACAAGGATAATTCTGGAAAATCCCTTATCTGCTTATTGTTTTACTAGTGTTTTAGTGAGATTATATGGTACCTGAAAGTCGGAGGGCTGTGGTGACCGCCAGTGTCTCTGAGGGAAGCCACGCAGCTGCAGGAGGATGCAAGCTCCGCTCATAACTACGGTAAGAGCAGACTTATTACCACAATTTTCTCACCGAAACCTGCCGGTTGACATGTGGTCGATAACCATGTTCGCTTGACCGCTCTGTTCCATAGTAAAGCTTCACCTTCGGAAATTTTAAACAAGGAAACACCAGCTGTGTTTGTGTGGCTAAAGGCAGCTGCAATACATCGCTCCCCACCTCCATCTTTCTACTTTGACTTCTTCATTATTAATTGAACAAAGTGCAAAAGATTCAGCAACACAGATGTTGCAGAATACTGTGTAATTATGCGATTAAAGCAGACTATTTATAGCTTGGATCGGGCTGGAAAAAAATGTCCACTACAACCCGCGACGTTTTTAACAGGACACTTAGCGGGAAATTTAAAATTGCAATTTAGCAAACTAAAAAGGCTGTATTGGCATGTGTTGCAATCTTAATATTTCATCATTGATATATAAACTATCAGACTGCGTGGTGGGTAGTAGTGGGTTTCAGTAGACCTTTAAGTTTTACTTTTTTCACCAGTTGATCAATAAAAGGTTTACAAGTGAGAGAGTCGTCAATTAAAACACCAAAGTATTTATATTCATGCACCACTTCTATGACATTCCTTTCAAGAGAGGAAACTATCAGGGGAGTTTGAGGCCCCTTCCTTTGTTTAGAAAACAGCATAAGTTTTGCCTTGTCAGCATTGAGAACCAGTTTTAAGTCAATAAGGGGAATTCTGCACAGCGACAAAAGCTTTCTGCGGGGAATTAACAGCCTGTTGAACAGATGATCCAGAGCAATAAATGATAAATAAATAAATGGTAAATGGGTTGTATTTGTATAGCGCTTTTCTACCTTCATGGTACTCAAAGCGCTTTGACACTACTTCCACATTTACCCATTCACACACGCATTCACACACTGATGGAGGGAGCTGCCATGCAAGGCGCTAACCAGCACCCATCAGGAGCAAGGGTGAAGTGTCTTGCTCAGGGACACAACGGAACGTGACAAGGTTGGTACTAGGTGGGGATTGAACCATGGACACTCGGGTTGCACACTGCGCCACACCCGTCCCTAAATAATTGTATCGTCAGCATAAAAATGCATATTGGCAGCAGAGAAATGTTGTTCGAGATCATTGATGACCATTTTGCTGTGATATGTATGGAAATGTGTTGTGAGTTGTATTTTATATTTCTGAATGTACAGAATCACTTCATTGACATTATTGAAGGCCCGTCAAACCTGTATATTAGAAGCCATTTTGAGCCAGGCTTTGCAAAATAATATATACATCCATCATTTTTCTGCCGCTTATTCCCTTTCGGGGTTGCGGGGGGGCGCTGGCGCCTATCTCAGCTACAATCGGGCGGAAGGCGGGGTACACCCTGGACAAGTCGCCACCGTCATCACAGGGCCAACACAGATAGACAGACAACATTCACACTCACATTCACACACTAGGGCCAATTTAGTGTTGCCAAGGCATACACTTGTAAAAAACATAATGTCATGGCTGTCTTGAGTTTCCAATAATGTCTACAACTAATGTTTTTTTGTGATAGAGTCATAGGTGCACGAAAAACATTCATGAAGTTTGGTTCTTTTATCAATTTATTAGGGGTCAACTGAAAATGTGACCAAATCTGCTGGGTCAAAAGTATACATACAGCAATGTTAATATTTGTTTGCATGTCCCTTGGCAAGTTTCACTGCAATAAGGCGATGTTGGTAGCAATCCACAAGCTTCTGGTTGACCACTTCTTGACAACATTGGCGCAGTT
>NC_084622.1:41398658-41438658 GCF_033978795.1 Nerophis ophidion
GATGATTTCAGGTTGTCCTGAAGAATTTGGAGGTAATCCTCCTTTTTCCTTGTCCCATCTACTCAAGTGTATGTAAACTTTTGACCACGACTACATTTAAAAATTAAGAATTTATATGAATACGGATAGAGTGGACCCTCGTTTACCAAACCTCCATCCATGGTGCCTATCTCATCTACAATCGGGCAGAAGGCGTTTACACCCTGGACAAGTCGCCCCTCATCGCAGGGTCAACATAGATGGACAGACAACATTCAAACTCACATTCACACGTTAGGGCCAATTTACTGTTGCTAATCAACTTATCCTCAAGTGCATGTCTTTGGAAGTGGGAGAAAGCCGGAGTACCCAGAGGGAACCCACGCAGTCACGGGTGTCACATCTGGACATGGATTATTTTTGCTTCTTCGATGCAAAGAGAATACGGGACGAGCCAGACGTGACTGTGAGTACATGGTTGTTTATTTGGAATACTAAATACAAAAATAAACAAACTAATTGTGTTCACAAAGAGGTACAAAACTTGGCTACAAAACTGCAAACAGGAAAACAAAACAACTGCTCGATGGCATGAAAGACAATGAACTAAACTTAAACTTGCACTGTGGCAGAACTATGAATAACTAACACAAAAACACTTACTGTGACAGGTACAAGGGGCATGGATAGCAAGGTAATCGAGGGTGCGTGAAGGCATGAGGCAGAATGCAAAAATCCCCGAACGATAAACGGAAAGCGAGTGACATAAATAGTGGCCGTGGTAACTAGAAACAGGTGTGAGAGGCTGATGATCGGGGTGTGACTAGGGGAAACAGGTGGAAACTAATGAGTAGCTATGGTAACAAAAACAAACCAGGAAGTGAAAAAACGGAACAAGAGTCCAGAAAACAAAACAAAACATGATCAAACATAAAACCAGAATTACAGGCGTGACAACAGGGAGGACATGCAAACTCCACACAGAAAGATCCCGAGCCCGGGATTGAACCCAGGACTACGCAGGACCTTCGTACTGTGAGGCAGACACACTAACCCCTCTTTCACCGTGCTGCCCTTTACGAACCTCTCTATTTCCAAATTTTTGGTTTATGAACCTTAAGATTGCGCCAAATATGCCTCTATATGCGAATCATGTCTCTCTGTACAAAATCTCATTTAGGCGAAAACATTGTTGCAGAGATGGAGCCGTACATCCACTTGATATCCAACATGTGTGCCTTTCCTTTGTTTTTCTGCCTTTTAACAAGTTGTGTCCATTTTGCTAACTCGATAAGAGTGCCAGAAACTCAACCGACCGGTGTGGAAAGAAGGAGCAAATCTGCTGAGAGAAAAAAAAAGCAGACGCTGACGCCATACTTGTCAACCTTGAGACCTCTGAATTAGGGAGATGG
Organism: Nerophis ophidion; assembly: GCF_033978795.1. Taxonomy (NCBI): domain Eukaryota; kingdom Metazoa; phylum Chordata; class Actinopteri; order Syngnathiformes; family Syngnathidae; genus Nerophis; species Nerophis ophidion. The sequence goes on from NC_084622.1 coordinate 41,400,050, forward strand.
GGGGCGTATATATTTTCAAGAATTTATTTTATTTATTTATTGATATATATATATCTATCCATTTTCTACCGCTTATTCCCTTTTGGGGTCGCGGGGGGCGCTGGCGCCTATCTCAGCTACAATCGGGCGTATCCATATACATATATATGTATATATATATACATATATATTTATATATATATATACATATATATATACATATATATATATATATACATATACATATATATATATATACATATACATATACATATATATATATATATATATATATATATATATATGTATATATATATATATATATATACACACACATATATATATATATATATATATATATATATATATATATATATATATATATATATATGTGTGTTTATATATATATATATATGTGTATGTATGTGTGGGAAAAATCACAAGACTACTTCATCTCTACAGAACTGTTTCATGAGGGGTTCCCTCAATCATCAGGAGATGATTGAGGGAAATCTCCTGATGATTGAGGGATGATTGGTGTGTGACTATGTGTGGTGATTAGCTGTTGAGTGTTACTGGTAGTGTTGAGCGAGAGGCGGGAGATCCAGGGCGAGAGAGAGACGTCAGAGTCCGCATCCATGCGAGGGTGTCGAGATCCAGGAAGGCTGTCGAGATCCAGGGGGAGTCCGAGGGAGCGAGAAGACACTGTGGGGCGCAAGGGAGAAGACAGGGAAGAAATGAGCATGGAAGTGGGAGGACACTGACAGGAGCTTGAGGGGTTGTCTTACTGTACAGTACAGGTAACTACTTTCTCCCCAGAACGCAGGTCTGCACTGGCTTAAGAAGCCCAGGGAGCTCATCAGCAACAGGTGTGCGGATTGCAGATTGATTGCAGCTGCCTGCTGAAGCCAGAGTGACGCGCTCTAGGAGGCGCAATCAGCAGAGCACACAGGTGAGTGCGCATTGGCATGCGTCTAGGCCGTGACAATAAGAATAATAATAATAACCATGGATTAAATTTATACAGCATTTTTCTAGACATTCAAAGCACTTTACAGAAAGAACTGGGAACCCATTATTAATTTACCCCACATTCACACATAAAGGCCTACTGAAATGAGATTTTCTTATTCAAACGGGGATAGCAGGTCCATTCTATGTGTCATACTTGATTATTTCGCTATATTGCCATATTTTGGCTGAAAGGATTTAGTAGAGAACATCCACGATAAAGTTTGCAACTTTTGGTCGCTAACAGAAAAGCCCTGCCTCTACCGGAAGTAGCAGACGATGACGTCGCCCATTGATGGCTCCTCACATCCTCACATTGTTTTTAATGGGAGTCTTCAACTAAAAGAGCTATTCGGACCGAGAAAACGACAATTTCCTTATTAATTTGAGCGAGGATGAAAGATCCGTGTTTAAGGATATTGGTAGCGGCGGACTAAAAAAAAAAAAAAAATACGCGATTGCATTGGGACGGATTCAGATGTTTTTAGACACATTTACTAGGATAATTCTGGGAAATCCCTTATCTTTCTATTGTGTTACTAGTGTTTTAGTGAGTTTAATAGTACCTGATAGTCGGAAGGGTGTGTCCACGGGTGTCTTGAGGCCAGTGTCTGATGGAAGTCGATGGCAGCTGTATGGACGGCACAAGCTCAGCTGATCTCCGGTAAGTGGCGACTTTTTACCACAATTTTCTCACCGAAAATGCTGGTTGACATTTGGTTGGGATCTATGTTCGCTTGACCGCTCTGATCCATAGAAAAGCTTCACCTCCGGGAAATTCAAACAAGGAATCACCGTGTGTTTGTGTGGCTAAAGGCTAAAGCTTCCCAACTCCATCTTTCTACTCTGACTTCTCCAATATTAATTGAACAAATTGGAAAAGATTCAACAACACAGATGTCCAAAATACTGTGCAATTATGCGGTTAAAGCAGACGACTTTTAGCTGTGTGTGTGTGCGCAGCGCTCATATTTCTTTACAGTCCGTGATGTCACGCGTACACGTCATCATTCCGCGACGTTTTCAACAAGAAACTCCCGGGAAATTTAAAATTGCAATTTAGTAAACTAAAAAGGCCGTATTGGCATGTGTTGCAATGTTAATATTTCATCATTGGTATATAAACTATCAGACTGCGTGGTCGGTAGTAGTGGGTTTCAGTAGGCTTTTAATGATTGTAAGGTACATTTGTATCCACAGGTGCCCTGGGGTTAACTGAGGGAAGTGTGGCTTTACGCCCCCTCTGATCACCACCTATCGAGCCATACCAAAGACTATAAAAATGGGACCCATTACCTCCCTGCTTGGCACTCAGCATCAATGGTTGCAATTGGGGGTTAAATCACCATAAGTGATTCCCGGGCGTGGCCACTGCTGCTGCTCACTGCTCCCCTCACCTTCCAGGGGGGTGATCAAGGGTGATGGGTCAAATGCAGAGAATACTTTCGCCACACCTAGTGTGTGTGACAATCATTAACTTAATCATTCATTCACATCCATACACCAGTGTGAGCCAGGTGGGTGCAGTGTCTTGCCCAAGGACACAACGGCCGCGACCAGGATAGCGGAAGCTGTAATCCAACCTGTAACCCTCACGTTGCTGGCACGGGCGCGCTACCATCTGAGCCACGCGTTCATCGACATGAATGCACTGCTAAACCACGCGTGTGTCGCAATTTACGCTAATTGTATGACGGGTGTACGGTCGCTAACTAATGACACAAAGGCCCAATCCACATGATTTAGTCATTTTTAGTGTTTCAGTTTGTGATAAATAAGAATTTCATAAGAAATCAATATCTTGTCATTTAAAAGAAAGTTTGTTGTCCTGCACTCGCAAAGGAGATGAATTAAAATGGTAAAAAGGTCAAACTACATGGGTCTATGTATGTACAATTTAAGGTGTAGTGATTTTTTTTATATAGGCGCTTTTCTCTAGAGACTCATAGCATTTTTACATAGTGAAACCCAATATCTAAGTTACATTTAAACCAGTGTGGGTGGCACTGGGAGCAGGTGGGTAAAGTGTCTTGCCCAAGGATACAAGGGCAGTGACTACGATGGCGGAAGCGGCTCAAACCTGGAACCAACAAGTTGCTGGCACGGCCACTCTACCAACAGAGTTATACCGCCCCAAGGTAAAGGTATACATATAGATTTCAAGAAATAGTATTGACTAATAGCATACAGTCCGATTTATTTTTAGACACAATTTATTTTTAGCTCTTACAATGTTTCCAATAATGAAGATATATCAATAAAATAATTTATATTGGTATTTGGAATGCTCCATTTTTAGTGTAAAATGCTGATTTTCATTTCTGTATTATTATTAATTATCACTTTTACCATCATATTTGTACATATCGTATGTGCTGATGTTGTTCTATTGCTGTTGTTGTTGTTATTGTTGTTTTCTGTTGTTGTTTTTTTCCCTCTGTCTAATCCCCCTCTTGTCCCCACAATTTCCCCCTCTGTATTTCCTTTTTTTCTCTTTCCATCCCCTCTCAAAAGCCGTTTCCATATGAGTTGGGAAATTGTGTTGGATGTAAATATAAACGGAATACAATGATTTGCAAATCCTTTTCAACCCATATTCAATTGAATGCACTACAAAGACAAGACATTTGATGTTCAAACTCATAAACTTTATTTCTTTTTTGCAAATAATAATTAACTTAGAATTTCATGGCTGCAACACATGCCAAAGTAGTTGGGAAAGGGCATGTTCACCACTGTGTTACATCACCTTTTTTTTTTTTTTTTAACAACACTCAATAAACCTTTGGGAACTGAGGAAACACATTTTTGAAGCTTTTCAGGTGGAATTCTTTCCCATTTTTGTTTTATGTACAGCTTAAGTTGTTCAACAGTCCGGGGTTTCCGTTGTGGAACTCATATGGAAACGGGGTTTGTATTTGATGCCAGCAACACGTGACAAAGAAGTTGGGAAAGGTGGCAATAAATACTGAAAAAGTTGAGGAATGCTAATCAAACACTTATTCGGAACATCCCACAGGTGTGCAGGCTAATTGGGAACAGGTGGGTGCCATGATTGGGTATAAAAGCAGCTTCCCAAAAAATGCTCAGTCTTTCACAAGAAAGGATGGGGCAAGGTACACCCCTTTGTCCATAACTAAGTGAGCAAATAGTCGAACAGTTTAAGAAGAACCATTCTCAAAGTGCAAATGCAAGAAATTTAGGGATTTCAACATCTATGGTCCATAATATCATCAAAAGGTTCAGAGAATCTGGAGAAATCACTTCCCGTAAGCGGCATGGCCGGAAAACAACATTGAATGACCGTGACCTTCCATCCCTCAGACGGCACTGTATCAAAAACCGACATCAATCTCTAAAGGATATCACCACATGGGCTCAGGAATACTTCAGAAAACTACTGTCACTAAATACGGTTTGTCGCTACATCTGTAAGTGCAAGTTAAAGTTCTACTATGCAAAGCGAAAGCCATTTAGCAATAACATCCAGAAACGCTGCCTGCTTGTCTGAGCCCGAGATCATCTAAGATGAGTCCACATTTCAAATATTTTTGGGAAATATTCCACGTCGTGTCATCCGGACAAAAGGGGAAGCGAACCATCCAGACTGTTATCGACGCAAAGTTCAAAAGCCAGCATCTGTGACGGTATGGGGGTGCATTAGTGCCCAAGGCATGGGTAACTTACACATCTGTGAAGGCACCATTAATGCTGAAAGGTACATACAGGTTTTGGAACAACATATGCTGCCATCTAAGCGCCGTCTTTTTCATGGACGCCCCTGCTTATCTCAGTAAGACAACGCCAAGCCACATTCAGCATGTGTTACAACAGCGTGGCTTCGTAAAAAAAGAGTGCGGGTACTTTCCTGGCCTGCCTGCAGTCCAGACCTGTCTCCCATCGAAAATGTGTGGCGCATTATGAAGCGTAAAATACGACAGCGGAGACCCCGGACTGTTGAACGACTGAAGCTCCACATGAAACAAGAATGGGAAAGAATTCCACGTTCAAAGCTTCAACAATTAGTTTCTTCAGTTCCCAAACGTTTATTAAGTGTTGTTAAAAGAAAAGGTGATGTAACACAGTGGTGAACATGCCCTTTCCCAACTACTTTGGCACGTGTTGCAGCCATGAAATTCTAAGTTAATTATTTGCAAAAAAAAAAGTTTATGAGTTTGAACATCAAATATCTTGTCTTTGTAGTGCATTCAACTGAATATGGGTTGAAAAGGATTTGCAAATCATTGTATTTTGTTTTTATTTACCTCTAACACAATTTCCCAACTCATATGGAAATGGGGTTTGTAATTAATGTTTCTCACCTTCTTTATGGATTTATTCTATATTATATGTGGATTGTATCCCAGACAACCATAACAACTATGTTATTGTACCCCTGATATTCCACTATGTTTTGTGTACTGCCATTATTTATGCTGTATGCAATATTTTAAGATGCAATTTGATCATATATGAATACACATACAAATGAATACATGCACGTTTTGTTTTATTAATGAAAAAAGGAATTGCTAACAATTTGTAGACGTCCACCCTTATGCTGAATTATTAAGAGGTATATTATATCTCAGTAATCCAAGATTTACTTTCAAAGGGGTCTATATCCAAGACGCCATTCTATATTCTATATTCCCAAGAGACATATAGAGCAAGATTATATTAGAATATGCAGCTGTTGTGCCACCTCCAAGAAAAAGGCAATAACGCTACACAATGTCATTTACACTGTATCTGAAAATCTAATGAAGAATGATGGCCGTTGGTCCCTTAAAAGACATTTTTGCACAATGGAGTCAAAGAATAAATGACCAGGCTTATTTCAACATTCTGCCTGAGGTTTGCATTTTTAATGTGTCTCTTTAATCACATTCCAGCACCTTTCACCGTGCTTCTGAACAACGGATGGAGATGTTCTTGTTTTTTGCTTTCTTGCACAGGATACAAACTGAATAATGGAGGAGGGTCAGATTGGAAGTAATTGATTTAATTTGAGCACAGAGGAGTGAAATGATATGTGAATAATATGCTCCCTTTATGGTTGTGGAAATGGTGCTGCTCTGACCTGGATTCATTTGCTTCATAACACAGACTATGCTTCACCGAGCAGGCGTTTTTTTTATATATATATATGTATATATATATATATATATATATTCATTTTTGTTTTTTTTACTAGACATGAATGGCTGTACAGCAAAAGCATAATATTACACAACACAACCACAGTTACCACCTCTTCTTTTTAATAAAAAAAAAGCATCCAGTTTGTCCGGTCTTTTTCAATGCAATATTTACATCAAGTTCATTGTCATATTAGTCTACAGAAAAGTCAATACATCACAATATACTTTTAATAGTAAATACATTACAATAGTTCCTCACCTGAAGACACACTCATGGGTGGTTGTTTTTTCAAGAACGATCTTTTCGAGGGAACTGCACTTTTTAGTTTGGAATTTCTTTTCGAATTTCGCCTATTGTTTGTAATCATTATGAAAGACATGACGTCGGATGGATTTTTCCATGCATTTTGAATTTTAAAGTGCCAACAATACTCCATTTACATTTTGTGACTTGTAACAAAATATTAGTGATATTTTTCTTATAAGCGCTAACGCAGACAAACTACCCTATATTTACATCATCGAGTGGTCTGCTGCTTTCTCCCTTCTTTGCTCCCTGGAAGTTTATGGTAGATCATAAATCATGGGCTCTCACCTGGACAGAAGAAGTCTTACGAGGTAATCCGACAATTTGGTACACTTTGACAGCCATTTAGGGCCTGGAACTGGCGAGAAAGACACAAAAAGACGTGTGTGGTTCCCCAACCCGTTTATTCATGAGGCTAATGGTCATCCTTCATTTAAATAGGAATATATGAACGTCCCAGCAGTTGGCATCCTAATGACAGCAGACATTGTACAGTAGGTAATGTTTCATTATGTTTGTTGGCTCTCTTAAAGTCTTTAATGAGTAATAATCAGAGATGAAGGCAAAAAAACAACCCGTTCTGATGCCTTTTTGATGCTTAAAATTATCAAAATATGCAAATATTAAATGTTACTATAAATGTACCCACTCCTAAAGTACATATACACTTAAAAATCATGAATATAAAACTTCAATGCAGTTGTTTTTAAGGGGTTTATAGGCAGAATTGTGCGGCTTCAGAGGCTCCATTGTGAGCAAACTTTTGACCGCAATTATTTAATATTTAGAATGCAAAGACAATAAAAAAATAACATCCATCGTTATGTCTTTCATAATGGTTGTGAACGATAGGCTGAATTCCAAAAAAATTGCAGTTCCAAATTTAGCACAGGGGTCAAACTCAAGGCCCGAGAGCCACATCTGGCTTGCCAAATAATTTAATTTCATAAGCCTGGAAATAATAAACGTCAATAAGGCATTTCATCTTTTTTCTACGTATGTTTTTAAATGTAGAGAGATATTTTTTTTAAATGCAATATTATTGCAGTTCTTAAATTGGAACTGTGATTTTTGGAGAATTGCTTATAATTCACAATCTTTTTGTAGTACAAGAACACACACGTTTTTTGTTTTTTTTAATGCATTCTAACTCGTCAATAAATGCCAGTAAAAGTCAGCTAACAATCCGACCAATGGGAGTTGCTCTCTTTCGCCCCTAAAGCACCCTTGAAAACATTCAAAAACGTCTATCGACATTGTACACACACGCTGTAAGTATGCATGTACTGAAGTAACAGGCACCTTCATAATAACATATATTATTATACGTTGCTAGATCTCTCGAGATGTATAATATGTATGTGTGCTTTGCTATAGTTTTTTTCCCACTCCAGACTGAGCCCATTTAGGAGCCCAGTCTAGATTGTATTTTTTTTTACTAATCCTTCCCCAGCGTTTTACCCTTTTCCCCATCTTTACAGGGCGCCTTATGGCAACCCATCAGCATTCCTATTCTGTAACCCTGTTCTTTGCTTGTCTAATCTTGAACGGGTTTGTGCTCAAAACAAAGTTTCGTTGTACTTGTACAATGATCATAAAGTCCTATCCTATCCTTTTTTGCTCATTTTAAGCATACAGCGGTGCATTGATGTCACAGACGCATGACAACATTCACTTTTCCCTTCAACAACAACAATGAAGCTACTACTCATGGCATAGTTAATAATTCTACTTTGGGACAAAGAATGATCCAGAACCTTATATTTTCAAGCCTGAATATACAGAGTAGGAGCTACAAGTTTAAAAAGCTAAGTGCACAACGGATCCAGCTTTTAGTGAGACACTGTGAGCATCCTGTAGCAATATTGCGAATAGCTGAACAAGGAATACAAACTATCAATCAATGTTTACTTATATAGCCCTAAATCACTAGTGTCTCAAAGGGCTGCACAAACCACTACGACATCCTCGGTAGGCCCACATAAGGGCAAGGAAAACTCACACCCAGTGGGACGTCGGTGACAATGATGACTATGAGAACCTTGGAGAGGACGAAAGCAATGGATGTCGAGCGGGTCTAACATGATACTGTGAAAGTTCAATCCATAATGGATCCAACACAGTTGCAAGAGTCCAGTCCAAAGCGGATCCAACACAGCAGCGAGAGTCCCGTTCACAGCGGAGCCAGCAGGAAAACATCCCAAGCGGAGCCGGATCAGCAGCGCAGAAATGTCCCCAGCCGATACACAGGCGAGCAGTACATGGCCACCGGATCGGACCGGACCCCCTCCACAAGGGAGAGTGGGACATAGGAGAAAAAGAAAAGAAACGGCAGATCAACTGGTCTAAAAAGGGAGTCTATTTAAAGGCTAGAGTATACAAATGAGTTTTAAGGTGAGACTTAAATGCTTCTACTGAGGTGGCATCTCGAACTTTTACCGGGAGGGCATTCCAGAGTACTGGAGCCCGAAATGAAAACGCTCTATAGCCCGCAGACTTTTTTTGGGCTTTGGGAATCACTAAAAAGCCGGAGTCCTTTGAACGCAGATTTCTTGCCGGGACATATGGTACAATACAATCGGCAAGATAGGATGGAGCTAGGCCGTGTAGTATTTTATACGTAAGTAGTAAAACCTTAAAGTCACATCTTAAGTGCACAGGAAGCCAGTGCAGGTGAGCCAGTACAGGCGTAATGTGATCAAACTTTCTTGTTCTTGTCAAAAGTCTAGCAGCCGCATTTTGTACCAACTGTAATCTTTTAATGCTAGACATGGGGAGACCCGAAAATAGTATGTTACAGTAATCGAGACGAGACGTAACAAACGCATGGATAATGATCTCAGCGTCTTTAGTGGACAGAATGGAGTGAATTTTAGCAATATTACGGAGATGAAAGAAGGCCGTTTTAGTAACGCTTTTAATGTGTGACTCAAAGGAGAGAGTTGGGTCAAAGATAACACCCAGATTCTTTACCGTCTCACCTTGTTTAATTGTTTGGTTGTCAAATGTTAGAGTTGTATCATTAAATAGAGGTCGGTGTCTAGCAGGACCGATAATCAGCATTTCCGTTTTTTGGGCGTTGAGTTGCAAAAAGTTAGCGGACATCCATTATTTAATTTCATTAAGACACGCCTCCAGCTGACTACAATCGGCGTGTTGGTCAGCTTTAGGGGCATGTAGAGTTGGGTGTCATCAGCATAACAGTGAAAGCTAATACCGTATTTGCGTATGATGTCACCTAGCGGCAGCATGTAGATGCTGAAGAGTGCAGGGCCAAGGACCGAACCCTGGGGAACTCCACACGTTACCTTAACGTAGTCCGAGGTCACATTGTTATGGGAGACGAACTGCATCCTATCAGTAAGATAAGAGTTAAACCAAGACAGGGCTAAGTCTGACATACCAGTTCGTGTTTTGATACGTTCTAATAAAATATTATGATCGACGGTATCGACTATGAACATATTAAAACAATCACGTAGTTTACAATGTCTGCTCTCACTGGGTTGCCGACTCATGGGATTTTCATATCTTCCCCTTTCGGTGAATAATTAATCATAATTCTCCTTTAAGTTAAAAACAACAAAAAAATGTGTCTTTCTCGCCATCTACGGGTCTAAGTTGAACATCAAAGTTGACCAGATTCTTTGTTCATGGCTACAACCTTCTAATATAAAAATAAATGGCATTATTTATAATCTAGAAATAACTTTCACCAGCTTAGAGGCAATACAGCAGCAGCAGTACCTCAGTATGTCAATACTGTAGCTGCCTAAGCTAGTTGGCGCTCAGCTGGCTAAGAGTTCGTCTTTGTTAGCGCTTATGTATGACATTAATGACATACTTGGTTATGAGATGTGAATGGAGTTTTGTTAGCATTTTTTGGATGTTTTTTAGAGAGCTTTATGGGCACAATATAGTACTCCAATTAGTTGCGTTGTAAGCCACCTCATACCTGCTGTATTTTACTAATTTGAATTAAAAAAAAACATAGGGATTACATAGGGATTGTGAATGATAGGCAAAAATAACACAGACATTAAATTCCCTTTAAGCTAGATATTTAATTGAACAAGCTATTCCTAGATTTTTTGGTCATTGACAATATTTTTACATTAACTGCTAGACTAGCCGAACCAAAATATTTGCTTGTCACTCTGACTTCTGATTTCAAAGAACACTTTCCATTAGGTTGTTGGTAAACAATGATAGTAATCAAATGAAGGGGCAATTATGTAATAATCAGTTCCTCTAGGATTTTGCAGGCTTTTTTGTGATCGTTAAGACCTAAAAAGCATGGTTTCTAGGGGTGCTGGAAAAAATCGATTCGAATACGAATCGAATCGAATACATTGTGCGATTCAGAATAGATTCTCATTTTAAAAAAATTGATTTAAAAAAAAAAAAAAAAAAAAAAAATTATATCTTTTTTAATCAATCCAACAAAACAATACACAACAATACCATAACAATGCAATCCAATTCCAAAACCAAACCTGACCCAGCAACACTCAGAACTGCAATAAAGACACAAACACGACACAGAACAAGCCAAAAGTAGTGAAACAAAAATGAATATTATCAACAACAGTATCAATATTAGTTATAATTTCAGCATAGCAGTGATTAAAAATCCCTCATTGACATTATCATTAGACTTTTATAAAAAATTTAAAAAAGAACAATAGTGTCACAGTGGCTTACACTTGCATCGCATCTCATAAGCTTGACAACACACTGTGTCCAATGTTTCCACAAAGATAAAATAAGTCATATTTTTGGTTCGTTTAATAGTTAAAACACATTTAGATTATTGCAATCAGTTGATAAAACATTGTCCTTTACAATTATGAAAGTTTAAAAAAAAATAATCTACTATTCTGCAGACTGGGGTAGATCCTGCTGAAATCCTATGTATTGAATGAATACAGAATCGTTTTGAATAGGAAAAATATTGTTTTTGAATCGAGAATCAAATCGAAAAAAATCGATATATTATCGAATCGTGACCCCAAGAGTCGATATTGAATCGAATCGTGGGACACCCAAAGATTCACAGCCCTAATGGTTTCACTGCAGCATTTTCAAAAAGTTGTGGCAAAATCGCCCCTGGTGCTGCAGGCAGACATTTGATGTTGTGTTGCGTTCGAGTTCTGCTGGGACAAATCCGATTGGCAAATATGCCGATGCGAGGCCAAAATGTGCGGTGTGTTTGTGGGGATTGTCCAACATTTGCCAATCGCAGGGATTAGTTGAATTTGCGTGAATAGTCTCCATCGCAACATTACAAAATCCTGAAAGGACTGATCAGTATCATGAAAATATGTTTGACGCACCTGACTTAAAGCACAGTGTTGTCCAGTGTTGCGTTTGTGCAAAACACTACAAAAATGAGACTGCTGGGTGACCAGATTGAACAAACAAACAAAAAGGAACAGAAAGAAGCATGTGCATTTAAATATTATAAGTCACATGTTCCGATTTCTATTTCATATGACTCTCGATCCAGACTTTGAAGTTTGCTACATGTGTGTAGACCGTATAGAGGTCAGGATCGCACTCTCCTTGGTCATAGCCAAAGCTCACAAGTCCCAGAAGTCTCCAAAATCCTTTGCTCCCAACATGATTGCTGCCAACAAAGGGATTCTGGTTGTTGTCAGTGTAAGCAGGAAGGACAAGAATCCCCCCAGTGTCAGAGGGACATATGTTAGAGGGCCCGTAGTCAGGCTTCTGGCTTGCGCACAACATGTTGTCTGTAACACTGATTGGCACACCATTACGGGCATATTGCTGCTCGCATGGGACAATGTCAGCGAGTTGGACAAGTCCGACTCTTGCTTTCTCATCAGCACTTAAATCTGAGTCAGGAACTGGAGACCAGCCAGTCACAAGCCCTTGTCCGGAGATCTCCCCTTCACCCTGACTGTCTGATAGACAGAGGGGCAACACTTTCTCTCCAATCTTTGCTTTGTCCATTAACTTGATGATAGCTATGTCTGAGTCAAGAATATGGGGATCATAGTTGGGGTGAACGCTGATGGAGGCAACCTTTGGGGGGAAAGAGACAAGTCATTACATTTGTTAAAGAGCTTCGACACAAAGGATATGTTCTTAGAGCTTACCCTCAGATGTTGGAAACCTTTACTTTCTCTGTGATCGTCACGGTAGTGTTTCCCAACCACCACCTTGATTTTGGCTGCATCCAGAGGGTAAACCTTGCCCAGGTCTGTCACGCAGTGGGCTGCGACTACAACACTCCTTTGGTTCACCAGAGCCCCACTGCACACCAGCTGCCAGTCAGAATCACGAATATGGTTGCCAGATTTTGCGCCACCATCCTTCTTCACAGACCCCGAGTGGCTATCTGCCTTGGTCACCTTGGTCCCGGCACCATTGGTGGTGCGGCGGTAGATGGCTGCCAGCCAAGGCCAGTGAGCCTCTCCCGGCCTCTCACGGTCAAAGGTTGGATGCTTCCCACACACTGCCAAAGAGGAAGTGACAGGAAACGAGGGCATAAGGGGAAGACCACGATGAGGAGGAAGGATAGAGTAAATGTTACTTACATTGAAGTTGTGTTAACACAAAGTGTGCTTGAACCTTCTTTCAGTTATTTTCTGAATGCTTTTACTTTGTAAAGAACCGAGGACGGCTGTTTTGAAGCATGTTGACCAAAATGCAAAGAAGCCCCACGTGGGAAAATGTAAGAAACACAAATGGCTGACTGTGTCTCTGACTTATCAAGGAAGTTTTGTTTCCATCTGTATCAGGGGTCTCAAACCCAATTTACCTGAGATGTAGTTGGGGAGAGGATGGGCAGTACGAAGTATTCACTTCAGAATCACATTTTAGTGATCAAAGTGACTAAATCTGTTGACAACTTCTGCCAGCAGCTACAGTGACCCTGAGCTTACCTCAATCTAAATATCAAATTTTATGTGAAATTGCATATTTTTAGATAACGGCTGACTTTCTCAAGAGATTGTCAGAGAAGGTTTTGCTTGCTTAAAGATTAAGATTAGTTTATTTCAAAGGTGAACATGCAATTTCATAAAACACATGACTACACAGGTTAAAAAAGCCTGAATTAGCCCCAGAAGGCTAGTTTTCATCTGTAGTCCCCTAGCCATGATGTAAAAAAGGCACTGCCATTACAATTCAAAAGAAAAATAAAACAAAGAGAGAGAAAAAAAACAAAAAAAACACACGATACGATAAAAAATTAAATACAACATCACAACATAACATTTACCTTAGAATCAAAACAGGCTCATCTGTTAGTGCTGAAAGCTTTAGACGTTGATAAGCCACATCTTATTTTTTTATGTGAAGGCCTTGTGACCAGTTTAACCTCCTTAGGTACTGAGTTCCACACATTTCGGGCCGGTTCTACAATGGGAATGAAACTGGACTCACTGGTGACGGTGGCAGAGAAGAGGACTTTTGACAAACTAGTGAGCATCCTGGATGATGCCAGTCACCTTCTGTATAGCGTTATCAGTAGCCAGAGGACCCTGTTCATAGCTAGACTGCTTCATCCCAAGTGCAGGACTAATAGACTAAAAAACTCCTTTGTCCCACACGCCATTAGACTGTACAACTCCTCTCTGGGGCGGGGGGCGGGGGGTACTAGGATGACAGGGGATGCAAAACAATAACAGTGCAATACGTTTTCATAACATGGTCAATACTGCCTACTTTGTCTTGTTATATTCTTATTTTACTGTTATATTTTTATTCCCATTGTTGCTTTTTATTTTTTATTCTTATTGTAATATTTCTCTATTTTGTTTCCATTTAAACCCCCATTATTTACTTTTTATTTTTTTTTTAAATTGATCTCAACTCTTTACACTGCTGCTGGAATTTTAATTTTCCTGAAGGAACTGACCTAAAGGAATCAATAAAGTACTATCTATCTATCTATCTATTTGCACTTCTTACTGACCAGGCCGACTTACTGACAGTGCTCCTGCGCAGAAGACTATAACAGTCACCTCTGACAGAGCCTCGAGTGACAGGCTTGCGGCTGTTGAACAATTCATGCAGTACTTTATAGGTCAGTTTTAAGTCCACAAATGTGCAAATACTGTATTTTTTATAATGGCAAAGTGATGTTAGTGCCTAGGTTTTGTATCCATCATTTTAATTGCTTGTTTGTACAAAATTTCATTTTTTTTTTTTTTAACTCTAACCAGCCTGAGACCAGCTGGTAAGGCAATAGTTGAAGTCGCTAAAAATCATCGAATGCAAATAGAATTTTGCAGCTTCAGTTGACATTTCATTTCGAATTGCACGAAAATTTGCGAGATTAAAATTGATTATTTTACACAAATTGCCAATATGGGCTTTGAAGGAAAGCTCTGAATATAGGCCACCACAGTGTATACGTTTATTTTAATTTTTATTCATAGCTGTATGTAGAAGTGCCAGGTTGTATCAGCTCCACTGCTTTAATGTCTTTCATGTCCTTTGTGTTCTTTGATGTTTCCCTCTTACACACATGTGAGAGGGATGTCTACTATGACTATGAGTTGTTGTTTTTTTTCCCTTGGCCTCAGTCTGGACGCCATCTCCAGGGGCCCAGGCTTTGACCGATTTTTTTATTTTATTTTATTTGAATCATCCATTTTCTACCGCTTGTCCCTTTCAGGGTCACTGGAGCCTATCTCAGCTGCATTCTGGCGGAAGGCGGTGTACACCCTGGACAAGTCACCACCTCATCGCAGGGCCAACACAGTTAGACAGACAACATTCACGCTCATATTCACACACTAGGACCAATTCAGTGTTGCCAATCCCCCTGTAGTCAGTGAGACTTAATATTATGGACCTCTGCTGCCCTCACCTGGTGAACATGAGACATGACGCCCACTCCATTTGCCTGTTTTCAGGCATGTCCTCCGAGGGCTGCCATTGTGTTGGTAGAAAGGAGACACACAGTCATACTCTATATGTGTGTAGAGGTGATGGAAGCCTTGGGCCAGCTGGGAGAGTATTGGTGGGCTTTTCGTGGGACCCTCTGACTGCACCCGTCGGCCCAATGCAGAGGAGTACAGCTTGTGTACTGGTGTCTTTCTGGAAAGGAAGTCCAAAAAAGCAAATAAAACATAACCGTCTCAGGGCATTTCCATTGTACGAAAAATTGCATTTACATCTTCATATTTGATTTGACTTTTTGATTATATTTGCATTTTACATACCTGAATGGTGCTTGAGGTGGATGAATTCTTTGTCTGACCAATTCTGAAACTTTGGGCTCCCGACAAGCTGCATATAGCATGGAAAGTAAAAAAAAGGACAATTAAATAGAAATAGCAATTTCTAGTAAGTATGTTGCACAAGACCAATTAAAAGTTATTACTCACAGGTTATTATTTTCCCGTACAATTATATCACTGTATAAAACTGTCTTTTCATTATTAAAGCTTCATTACACAACATTGAGGCCTTGACCTTGTGGTTAGCATATCAGCCTCACAGTCAGGAGGAGAAATCTCTTGGAATACTTCTGTGTAGATCAGACCTGGGCAATTATTTTGACTCGAGAGGCCAAATTTTAAAAAAAAAATGTGTCTGGGGGCCGTTTTATCTATTTTTAGGAACACTAATACAAAACTTCACAATAATGAATTGAATGTTAAAAACTTTATGACAGACCGTCCTAAAAGGAATGGAATTTTAAGATTTTTTTTAATGAGACACCCAGTACTTACATGAAAATAAAGAATGTGGGATTAACAATAAACTATAAACGATAAAACATTGAATATTAACATCAATAATAATAATAATAATATATTATTATTGTAATTTTCATCATAGGTACACTTCAACTGTGAGAGACAGAATGTGAAAAAACAAATCCAGGAATTCACTTTGTAGGAATTTTAAATAATTTATTTGTAAATTATGGTGGAAAATATGTATTGGTCAATCATTCAAATATCTCACTGATGGAATGAGGTTTTGGCTCAAAATCTCACGATACATGGCCCCATTTATTCTTTCCTTAACACGGATCAATCGTCCTGTTCCCTTAGCAGAAAAACAGCCCCAAAGCATTATGTTTCCACCCCCATGCTTCACAGTAGGTGTGGTTTTCTTGGGAAGTAACTCAGTATTCTTCTTCTTTCAAACATGATGAGTTGAGTTTATGCCGAAATGGATACATGGATGATACAGCAGAGGATTGGGAGAATGTCATGTGGTCAGATGAAACCAAAATAGAACTTTTTGGTATAAACGCAACTTCTTGTGTTTGGAAGAAGAAGAATACTGAGTTGCATCCCAAGAACACCATATCTACTGTGAAGCATGGGGGTGGAAACATCATGCTTTGGGGCTGTATTTCTGCTAAGGGGACAGGACGATTGATCCGTGTTAAGGAAAGAATGAATGGGGCCATGTATCGTGAGATTTTGAGCCAAAACCTCCTTCCATCAGTGAGAGCTTTGAATGGTTGACCAAATACTTATTTTCCACCATAATTTACAAATAAATTCTTTAAAATTCCTACAATGTGAGTTCCTGGATTTTTTTTTCACATTCTGTCTCTCACAGTTGAAGTGTACCTATGATGAAAATTAAAGTTAAAGTTAAAGTACAAATGATTGTCACACACACCATTATGTTCTTTTGTATTTATTGTTTGGTTATCTTAATTAGCTACATGATAAGTGGACAAATATTGGAAACACATTTCAGTATGACACATTACAAAGGTTTTTCTCACATTGTTTGTGCCGCAAAAAAATGATGGTTCTTGGCTGTGGTTTGTATAGCCCGTAGCGGTACTCAGTTGTAATCATACTTGCCAACCTTGGGACCTCCGATTTCGGGAGGTTGGGGTGGGGGTGGGGGGTGTGGTTGGGGGTTGGGCGGGGGCGTGGTTAAGAGGGGGAGGAGTATATTTACAGCTACAATTCACCAAGTCAAGTATTTCATATTTCTAAAAGAAATACTTGAATTTCAGTGTTCATTTATTTACACATATACACACACATAACACTCATCTACTCATTGTTAAATTAAGGGGTTGAATTGTCCACCCTTGTTCTATTATCTGTCACTATTTTTCCAACCATATGTAGATGGCAGTATTGTCCTGTTTAAGGGTGTCACAACATTGCTGTTTACGGCAGACGAACTGCTTTACGGTAGACGAAAACGTGACTGCTGTTGTTGTGTGTTGTTACCGCGCTGGGAGAACGTTAATGAAACTGCCTAACAATAAACCTATATAAGAAACCAAGAACTCGCCCTCGATCAATCTACAGTTATAACGTCACTGGGCAGACACGCTGTTTATATTGTGGGAAAGCGGACGTGAAAACAGGCTGTCCTCACTCAGGTCCGCATGGAGCTGGAGGGGGTGTGTCCTCCAGGTCCACCTGAATTTCGGGAGATTTTTGGGAGAAAATTTGTCCCGGGAGGTTTTTGGGAGAGGCGCTGAATTTCGGGAGTCTCCCACAAAATCCGGGAGGGTTGGCAAGTATTTTTGTAATGCACTTTTCCACCACTCGTGGCAGTAATTATAATATCAAACAAACAGAAGAAGTCTGGAGCTAAAGTCATAGAGATGTTTCTTAAGGGCAAAAAATATGACTGAAGTGGTCATGCAGTATTTTCATTTGCACTTTACAATGTATTCAAGAAACATATTCAATATTAATTTTGTGTATTTATTTTTAGCACAACATAATTGTATGTACATTTATTAAATGTACAATATTAACCCCTGCATTACATCCCTGCCAGTGACAATTAAAATATTAATATAATCAAAAAGGCTTTTAAAAGGTTTGAATATAAAACAACCCTGATTATGTTTCTGAGGAAGTCTATTTCACAGTAGGTACAGTTGCAATATTGTAGCTCAGTGATACTCAAACTGTGGTACGTGAACCAAAAGTGTTGCGCGGGCTCCATCTAGTGGTACGACGAAGAATAACTTGATTAAAGTACAGTGTTTTAATCCTGTGTTCAAACTGTGTTATGATACAGTGGCCAAAAATATTAAATATACTTGTTAAACAAAACCTCTGCCTTGTTTTTAATGAATACCTAGGCCTTCTACACTATTGTATTTTATTTTGTATGGTGGTACATGGAGAGCCAATTTCAACCCTTGATGCTGAGTGCCAAAGAGGGAGGTAATGGGTCCCATTTACTGCCACTTAGTGTCAATATGGTATAAAACAAATAAAACATCAATATAGTATTTGTTTTCCATTTCCTAATGTGCTTTCTGAGGTTAATTTTTATATGGCACACAAAAAACAATAATATCAAGTAAATTAAACGACATGTTGATTCAATGGTATTGACAAAAATTACGCATAAAAACATTGCAACTTTGGCTGCCACTTTCTAAAAAAGCTGTTTGGAATTTAGGCATTTTAGGCCACAAAATCACCAAAAAAATCCCGCAAAATAACTACTGTATTTTTCGGAGTATAAGTCGCTTCGGAGTATTAAGTCGCACCTGCCGAAAATGCATAATAAAGAAGGAAAAAAACATATATAAGTCGCACTGGAGTATAAGTCACATGTTTTAGGGAAATGTATTTGATAAAACCCAACATTAAGAATAGACATTTGAAAGGCAATTTAAAATAGATATAGAATAGTGAACAACAGGCTGAATAAGTGTACGTTATATGACAGATAAACAACCAACTGAGAAGGTGCCTGGTATGTTAACGTAATATATTATGGAAAGAGTCATTCAAATAACTATATCATATAAACCATGCTATACGTTTACCAAACAATCTGTCACTCCTAATCAATAAATCCCATGAAATCTTATACGTCTAGTCTCTTACGTGAATGAGATAAATAATATTATTTGATCTTTTACGGTAACGTGTTAATAATTTCACACATAAGTCGCTCCTATGAAAACTATGAAAAAAACTATGAAACTATGAAAAAAACTGTGACTTATAGTTAAAAAATAAAGTACATTGTACTGTATGTGTGTACACCATCCTATATCATTTATTCTTATGACAAAACCTGCAAAGTGCAACATGACAAGGAATAAAGAATGAGTACCTCGAACACAGAGAGGCTGTTTGCCGCTCCAAGTACCATTTGGCTGGCAGCTCCATTGGAAGTCTCCACTCAGAGCGTAGGAATGATTACAGAAGAACTCTACTGTCTCAGGCTTGGTCCCTGGCACCGTTCTGTGATAGCCGTGATAGAGGCGAGGGGGAGGAGGGCACATCCTCTCTGGAAAAGGGCGGTTAATGTCGGAAGGGAGTGTGAGCGCTCAGGGAATCTTCCCGTTAAATTTCAATCTCTTACCAGTGAAACTTTGGTTGATGTCCTTCCAACGCTCTTCCTCTTCCCTGTTCATATCAGGTTCCTCTTTTGGTTTTTCAGTAGGACTTGTTTCTGCTTTGCCTTCTCTGATGGTTGTTTTTTGTTTTGTTTTTCCACTTTCCTCACCCTCCGACCTATACAAAGTATACTGTGTAATATTGACTTGCGAGGGAAGGATTTTCCTCTCTGGAAAACCTGTCTTGTTATTGCTTTTTTTCTTGATGTCATTGATATCGTCCTTGACTGTGTCGTTCTTTGCCGTTCCCTGTTCCAATATGTTGACTGTGTTCATTTCTTCTGAGACTACCGTCCTCAGTTTCGTGTCGTTTGGTCCGACCTTCACTGAGTTTTTCTTTCCATTCACTTGCTCCTCTTTTCTTTCCTTCTCTTCCTGCCCTTTGTCTTTTATCACCTGTATCTCAGTGATATCTGTCTCCGACTTTGGGGAATGGCTGTCGTCTCTCCTCCCAGGTTTTGCTATTTCAGGTTCTTTGGCTTCTTGATCTTCACTGCTGCTTGTCGTTTTATCCTGACCGTTATTTTTTTCCTCAGACCCAGTTTTCTCGGGACGAACACCAGTGTTTTTGTCTTCTCTCGTTGTATTCCTGAGATCACTTTCTTTTTCAACGCTTTTAGTGTCTTCGCTGACATTTTTATCACCGTGTATTTCTTTGTCTTTGCTTTTTCCTGTCTTTCCTCCAGCTTCTTCCCTTTCCTTTTCAGCTTGTGTGAGTGTGTTATTCACTGTGGATAAAGAACAGGTATCATTAGTGACTTGTGAAGCGGATTGACCAAACATATTTTGTTCTGAAATTAGTGGAACACTGACTAATTTCTTATCTAAAAGCAAAGCCTTAGACCTACGAATGTAAAATCACAAATCTCCAGCATTGGGAATTTTTTTTAATAATTCATAAAACATACAAATTTGTAAAACTGCATGTTTTATTGAGGCATTTCAACCCAATTTACAGTAAGTACAACACCCTCACATTGCTAAATAATGAGACAGTCCACTAGTGGGCAGTGCTACAACTGTATGTGACACTCTAAGTCAGGGGAGTCCAAACATGTTCCACCAAGGACTGTTTTGCTGAAAAAATTAAAGATTGTGGGCCATTTGGATGTTTTATTTGTTCAAACAAGCAAACACCTACTCATGCTAAGAAGTTGTGTACATTTAAGAAGGACCTGCACTTTTTGGGGAATTTTTCCTATCATTTACAATCCATATGTAAGAAAAGCACACATTTGTTTTAATGCATTCAACAGAGTAAATAAATGTCGGCAAAAGTCCCCCTACAGTGAAGCCTATAAGCGCTTAAACATCATATAAACACCTCCATTAACATTTTACATACTTGCTGTCAGTATATATTTAATTTAGTAACAGGCACATTCATTAAAACATGTAATATATATTATATATGTGGGACGGCGTGGCGCAGTGGGAGAGTGGCCGTGCGCAACCCGAGGGTCACTGGTTCAAATCCCACCTAGTACCAACCTCGTCACGTCCGTTGTGTCCTGAGCAAGACACTTCACCCTTGCTCCTGATGGGTGCTGGTTGGCGCCTTGCATGGCAGCTAACCCTCCATCAGTGTGTGAATGTGTGTGTGAATGGGTAAATGTGGAAGTAGTGTCAAAGCGCTTTGAGTACCTTGAAGGTAGAAAAGCGCTATACAAGTACAACCCATTTATCATTTATTTATTTTTCTCATTTTAAGCATACCTCAGCGCACTCATTTAAAAAACGCATCACAACATTCGCTATTTGTTTTCCCCAACAGCGAGTATTAATCATGGCAGACTTCCAACAAACAAGCCAACAAACATAATCAAACCACACTTACTATACAATGTCTGCTCTTACTGCCGACTGTTAGGATGTTCATATATTCCTGTTTAGATGAAGAATTACTCATGATCCAAAAGAGGAAAAAAAGTGGGTGGAACCACAAGTCTTTTCAGGTTTTTTTAAGCCTAAATTGGCTGTCAGTGTGTATATTTCCACATCATTTTACTATCAAGGCTCGAGGCATTATTTATAATCTAAAATAAAGTTTTAGCATCAGCAGCTAACCAGCTGATAATGCCAATACCGCAGCATAAGGAAGTTACCTTTCTTAATCAATGCTCCGTCAAAAATACAGTAGGTCCTTTAGATTAGCGCTTATAATAACAATATTGCCAATACTTGGTTAATAATCTGATCATGAAATGTAAATTCAGTATTATCGGCGCTTTTTGGATGTTTTAATAGTGTTTTTAGGGTCAGAATAGACGCATTAACGTCATGACTTCATGATTCCAATTGAGTCATTTGTAAGCAGACTTTTATTCATTTAGAAGTTAGTGCATTAAAAAAAAAGAAGACATGTTTTCTTGTTTCTCATAAAGATTGTGGATAAAAGGCAACATTCCAAAAAACGTGCAGTTTTCCTTTAAAGAAAAATGTATACTTTAAGCCAGCCTTTTCTTAAAGGTCCCAGGATTGGGTGGCAGATTGTGATGAGTAAAATGGAGACTTTGAGGACTTGATTTTTTTAGCTGTCAAGTATGGATGGAGTCAGTTAATGTGAATTACAAAAGTTATTTAGTTGCCAAGGCTTTCAAAATTTTGACTATTGTGCTTAATTGCTTGGTGATGAATGTTTGTTATTTCTGGTTATGCCTGGCTTTTGTTGGTGTTTAGCTGTTTCTGTCTTTTGCGCGTCATATAATATGTGCAGGTAACTTTCAACAGCTTCATTATGTTCCTGATTTTCATGACCCACTAAAAGCAAAATACAACGTCAGTGCGGGGGTCGAAGGCTTAAAATCCTAGACTAAATTATAAAAAATGCTATTTGAGTAACCCTTGTCTGCTTCCATAGCCCAGTCGATGTGACCTTAAAGGACCCTCTTTGTCCAGATGACCGAAATTTCACTCTCACATTCTTTTTATGTATATTTTGCTCCTGAAAATGAATTTTTCAGTCATTTCTAATGATATCAATTATTTTTTGAGTAATTAGTAGATAAGTATTTGTAGTTGGAACACCCCGTTTCCATCTCTACACTTCTTGGTTTGACGTCATCCACAGAACTGGAGCCCATTTTCCTGCATAGGCAGTGTGGAAAAATCCATGTAAAAATCTTATTCTGATCACTTCATTGAATGTTTCTGTAACTCTGGTCCATGATTACTCCAAAACTGATATGGTTAACTTATTCCGGTGTTACCGTTTAGTGGTCAATTATAGAGAATATGTACTGTACTGTGCAATCTACTAATAAAAGTTTCAATCAATCAATCAGTGATAAAAAAAATAAGTTTAAGACATTTACTGTACTTGTACAATTGTTTACCTGTATCTCACCTTTTTTGTAAGGGGCGCCGAAAGTTGACAGACTCGTCAGCAATCCTGTTCTGTCTCCCTGTAATGTTTGTCTGATCTTTAATGGGATTGTGCTGAAAATTTTAATTTCCCCTCTGGGATTTATAAAGTATGTCTGATTCTGATTTACAATTTCCAGATTTCCCTGCTCTTCTATTTCCTCTTCCACAGACACCAAACCTGTGTTTCCTAATGCTTTTTCAAAATGTACTCATGCATCTTGAAGAAATTATTAAATAAGGATGCAAAATTAAATACTAGTGGTTTATCTTCAATTTCTCTTGTTTTGAGTACCTGGTCTCTTCTTCTTCTCATCTTTCTCCCATCGAGGGTACTACTGGATTTCAGGATCGCATTTTATTTGAGTTTTAAAAATGTTTTCCTTCCAAATTCCGATCAAAACCTTTCTTCTTTGAAGTCAAAATTATTGAATAATCACGGCAAATGACTCTGCTCTCGCCTGGTCTGTCCCATTTTCCGAGAGTCAATACTTTCCTCCTATTCCCATCACTTGGAAATAATGGAATGATGGGATTTAGTTGTATTGCTACAACCTGTAACAATGCATATGGCAGACATATTTGATTATAGATTCAATTTCTGAGGAAATATCGTGATTTGGGATGAAGATCGTACTAAAACACATACTACGTATTATGAAATTGCCTCCAGTGTTCTGAAGGTGATGTCAGCAGACTGAAACGGGCGCGCCCACATTTTGGAGCTAAAAGTGAGCATTCCAAAATCTGCTGAAACTCGTTAGAAAACAAGCATGAAATTACTACTTTGGGGGAAATTAGTAAGTGTCAATGTTGTCAGCATTAGAGGAGCTCTTTAAGGTATTTGTATTGCGTTATAAAGAGAGTAAATTTAGATACTTGGCCTGACCTCTCCTGCAATCAGGTGGACTTCCACTCCAGGAATTGTTAGAAAGGCAGGTTCTCTGAGAGACTCCAGTGAGTTCATAAGGCTGGTGGCAAAGGTACTGGAGAGCTATTAAAACATCATTGGGCCCATAAACCAAGAAGTGGTCCCCGTGTGCTGGCTTTGGTGGTAGAACACAGACCCCTTCCACTGGAACTTGGAACATAAAAAGAGCAGAAATCAACGAATGGCAAATCTTAGGCGAAGTGATGTTTATTTTTCTTTTATATTTAGATTTTGCACAAAATAAATCAAAGCAAGTATTACCACATTGCGGGGAAGGCGCACTCCAGGTGCCATCAGTCAAGCAGATGGCAGTAGAAAACCCCCGCAACTCAAAGCCTGAATCACACTGGAAAGTGACGCGCGCCCCTGAATGATGAAACACTCCCTCTGTGGATCCATGGGTCGGCACAGGTGGCCTACGGCAACCTACCACTGTGTGGAAATAAAAAGAACATGCTCAGTTCTAAACACACATGTTCTGTCTGTAAACAGAATGCTAACTCATAAAAATGTATGGAGGCATCGGCAGCATTCTTCACCGCATCAATTTGGTGTACCTTCCCACTCAAATGCTGATTTTTGTCCACAGGAAGCAAACACTTTTAGACTTATTCATCTTAGTTCAAGAAGATGGAGAATTTCTAAAACATAGCATCAGTCTTGTTATTGAATGGTACGAGCGACTCACAGCTGGACTTCAACACGTGGCTTTTAAACGCTGAACTAAGCAGATGCAGTAAAGTAATTCAACCAAACTCCTCCAGTTTTCAGTCGTAAACGCAGTTTTGATTAAGTGTTCAAGAACAGTTTATTATGTGTACAGCTTAAAGATGATATATTCTATGTGTTCAAATAATTACGACATTTTGGCTGTTAACAGAGTGAAATTCTGTTGAATTTTAAAATGCAATGGCTGCTAAATATCTCATGAACACAGGTTCTGGTTGTGTGTTTTACTGTTTTTACAACCTATTGTTAGTTGCTCCTAGTGGTGGAATGCACTCCCCAATGAAGTGCAATATAAAATAAATCTACTTACTATTGTGTTTTAATGAGTACTTTTTCATTTGAATTAGAAACAGGGGCCTCAAGTGTTAAGCCTTGCGGGAATTTCGTACTAAGAAATGGCTCAAATCCAGAAAACATTACAGACACAAACAAAATGTGTGCATATGCATTAATTCAAGCACATTTCTTTTGTACATCTAAACAAACGTGGAATTGAGTGAACATGTTGGAAAGACTGGCAAAGGAAATAAAGTAGAGCTTATCCAGTTTGAAAAGATAGTCGTTGCAATGACACATACAACTTTAGAAGAGATGGGAGTACCACAATGATAAATATAATTTGCATAACTTACGACAAAATGTGTTAATATTGGGCACAGCTACACTATAATATTATTTGATCAATATTTTATATTTAGGTTGGAAATCTTTTAAATTCAAACATGCCAGCATATCAAAAAGGATACAAAATTTGAATCTTGTTTGGTTACTCAATTTATAAATATAAACCAGGAGAGGTACTTGCGGTAGCAGACAAGTGACACAAAGACGGGCCATTCCTCCACCGGTTACTGTAGCTGTACACCCAATTGGCCGAGCTATGCTGGGGTTGCAAGAACACATTTAGACAGCAATAGATGGAAAATGGTTACCTAAATTAATTAAGAGAATGTCCTCACAAATCTGGATACAAGCTATTAAAGGGGAACATTATCACCAGACCTACTGTATGTAAGCGTCAATATATACCTTGATGTTGCAGAAAAAAGACCATATGTTTTTTTAACCAATTTCCGAACTCTAAAAGGGTGAATTTGGCGATTGAAATGCCTTTCAATTGTTCGCTGTCGGAGCAATGAGCCTTCACCCGTGACGTAACAACAGGAAGCAATCCGCCATTTTCTCAAACACATTACACACACCAAGTCAAATCAACTCTGTTATTTTCCGTTTTTTCGACTATTTTCCGTACCTTGGAGACATTATGCCTCGTCGGTGTGTTGTCGGAGGGTGTAACAACACGAACAGGGACAGATTCAAGTTGACCTACGTGGAGTGTGCTAATCAGACATATCAATGGTCACGGCATGCTGATCGATGCTAACATGCTATTTAGGCTAGCTGTATGTACATATTGCATCATTATGCCTCATTTGTAGCTATATTTGCATCCAGCCTTTCCCTCCATCCACATTTAATGCCAAACAAACACATACAAATCAACGGATTCAAGTTGCACCAGTGGTCAAAAGATGCGAAAGTCCCTCGCACACTTTACCGACGATAGCAATGCTACGACAAAGATGGCACAGAGATGTGTGGATATCCTGCGACACTCAAAGCAGATGCATTTCCAACGATAAAGTCAACGAAATCACAAAGGTGAGTTTTGTTGATGTTATTGACTTATGTGCTAATCAGACATATTTGGTCACGGCATGACTGCCAGCTAATCAATGCTAAAATGCTATTTAGGCTAGCTGTATGTACATATTGCATCATTATGCCTCATTTGTAGCTATATTTGCATCCAGCCTTTCCCTCCACCCACATTTAATGCCAAACAAACACATACACATGTGTTTAGGATCGCCAAATTCGTCCTTAATTCCTCCCGTTCCGCTGTCTGTCGTGATATGACTCAATAGCTTCAGTTTCTTCTTCAATTTCGTTCTCGCTATCTGCCGCCACACTCCAACCATCCGTTTCAATA
This sequence comes from Nerophis ophidion, assembly GCF_033978795.1. Lineage (NCBI taxonomy): Eukaryota > Metazoa > Chordata > Actinopteri > Syngnathiformes > Syngnathidae > Nerophis > Nerophis ophidion. Next base: position 41,426,852 of record NC_084622.1, read on the forward strand.
CATGCGTAAACCGTTGAATCGCTTGCGCCGCTGAAATCCGAGCCTGAATCCAAACTACTATGCTATACCTTTCTGTGCTATCCGCCATCTTTGTTTTTGGTGATGTCACACTGTGACGTCACAGGAAAATGGACGGGTGTAAATAACTATGGTTAAAATCAGGCACTTTGAAGCCGTGTTTCGGGATATTGCGTGATGGGTAAAATTTTGAAAAAAACTTCGAAAAATAAAATCAGCCACTGGGAACTGACTTTTATTGGTTTCAACCCTTCTGAAATTGTGATAATGTTCCCCTTTAAATTTGTGGGATAAATGATCAAGTAGATAAACTATTAGACGTCCTCACAAATATGAAAATGAAACATTAAATGCATTGGCGAAAAAGTGAATTTTGTGTCCTTGCCTCAATCAGTTAGATTGTTGAAATCAAATATTGGCAATGCCCGAACGACCGAGTTGCCCAAGTATCCACAGCATGAAGAAAGGTTCATACGGCAACCATGAAGTTGGCATGAGGCACCGCACATTTCCACTTTCAGTTTACACTTCATACATCTCAAGTTTGGCGTGAAAAAATATGAACACCAGGTACATTACTGTGGTTTTACAGATCCAAAACTAAGATCCCTAATTTGGAATGTTGCATTGCAAGGTTGCGTTTTTCGTCCAGGAAAGGTAAATGTTTTTGGGTAACCTGACCAGTAGTTAAATAAAAATACACTTGTAGTTTCAAGGCTTGGGTGTTTATTATATATATTTTTTGATGACCAGAGTTTCCCTTTTGTCTACTGAAAATCAACGACTTGAAGTTAAACAATTGAATGTCAACATTCCTGTCATAAATGCAACACTTTGAAGCCACAGTATCCTGAGGTTTCCATGACAGCAAGTCAGATTAACACACAAAAGCTGCCAGTAGATCATTAATTATTAAAGCAGGTAAATAACACAAATCTCACATACTTCTCTTTGGGGTAGACACTTTGCCAATTTCACGACAGATTTTTAGATCGTAGCATTACTCAGGTTGCTGAAATAAAATGAACACTCAAAATTCCCTGTGGGAAAACGTTTCAATGAACAGCAACTTTTATAGGAAGAATGGTTGTCTTGGGTACAGAAATTGTTTTTTTATTTTATAGCATCAAGTATGAAAACAAAACAAACCAGTTTTCTACAAAATTTTCAAGACGATGTATAAGGTACGAAAAACACAAGTTAGGGTCCAGACACGTAGTAATGTAAGACCGTGAAGGGCCAAAATGAGTCTGGCCTCTCTGAGGGAACATAAATATTCTTTTCCTCTCTATGTTGGGGAAACTATAGGTGATATTACCAAAAAAAAAAAAAAATGGAGAACAAAAAAAGACTCGTCTAAGCCTCTCCCTTTTTACACTGAATGACAGTTTCCAATTAAAACAATCTCACTTGAAAAGTATCCCTTATTAGAAAAATTAGTTATTGGAACAATTACATCTGAATAGCCCTTTCAAGACTGTTTTCCCTCTATTTGTGTTTTGTGCTGGTGTGTTATCAGTTTGTCTTGGTCTCCTTAGCTTACCCAATCAACTCACTCCCAGCCCTAGTCTTCTCCCAGCTGCAGCTGCTCTGCTTAGGGTTTAGTTCATATGCAGACTATTGACACTGTCATGCTTTGCTATTTATTCCGAGTGATGCTTTTGTAGAAATTTGGCAATGTAGGCATTCGACAAAAAGTTAGGACATTTGATCAAGTAAAATAGTTTTAGATACAAAAACGATAACACTGCATTGTACTGATTGTGTACTGTTTGCGGTAATCAGCAGAATGTTGCTGTTATAGTTAATTATTGCGTGTGAGGCCTGATCTGCTAAGATCCAAACACCACACGCTAAACGGCTTGTGCAAACTACAAAGTTATGTATACTTTCAAGGCCTACTGAAACCCACTACTACCGACCACGCAGTCTGATAGTTTATATATCAATGATGAAACACATGCCAATCCGGCCTTTTTAGTTTACTAAATTGCAATTTTAAATTTCGCGCAAAGTATCCTGTTGAAAACGTCGCGGTGTAATGACGCGTATGATGACACGTGTGCGTGACGTCACGGATTGTAACGGACATTTTTTTCCAGTTATTAGTGGTCTGCTTTAATCGCATAATTACACAGTATTCTGGACATCTGTGTTGCTGAATCTTTTGCAATTTGTTCAATTAGTAATGGAGACGTCAAAGAAGAAAGACGTAGGTGGGAAGCGGTGTATTGCGGCTGCCTTTGGCAACACAAACACAGCCGGTGTTTCCTTGTTTACATTCCCGAAAGATGACGTGAAGCTTTACTATGGAACAGAGCAGTCAGGCGAACATGGTTCCCTACCACATGTCAAATTGCAGGTTTCGGTGAGAAAATATTGGTGATAAGTCGGCCCTCATGCACCTGTCTAAGAGGCAGCTGCCGACTCTCTTGCTTCCTCCGACCAGCCGCCCCTGAACGTGGGATGCTTCCACCGTGGAGGAGGGGGAAAACAAGCTCAGCCCGGCTCCAACAGCTGCCTTCCCTTCGCCTCATCGAGAAACGTGGCTTCCCTCAGAGACACTGGCGGTCACCACACCCGTGGCCACACCCCTCTGACTTTCAGGTACGACCATATAATCTCACTAAAACACTAGTAACACAATAAGCAGATAAGGGATGTTCCAGAATTATCCTAGTAAATGTGTCTAATACATCTTAATCACTCCCACTACCCTCGTCTTTTTATTTTTTTTCTAGTCCTTCACTCTCACTATCCTCATCCACGAGTCTTTCATCCTCGCTCAAATTAATGGGGAAATCGTCGCTTTCTCGGTCTGAATCGCTCTCGCTGCTGGTGGCTATGATTATAAACACTGTGAGGATGTGAGGAGCTCCACAACCCGCGACGTCACGCGCACATCGTCTGCTACTTCCGGTAAAGGCAAGGCTTTTTTATTAGCGACCAAAAGTTGCGAACTTTATCGTCAATGTTCTTTACTAAATCCTTTCAGCAAAAATATGGCAATATCGCGAAATGATCAGGTATGACACATAAAATGGACCTGCTATCCCCGTTTAAATAAGAAAATCTCATTTCAGTAGGCCTTTCAGTCGGTGTGTTACATGTAATGTACAAAGCCTGCGGGTACAGTTGATTACTGATAATCGAATCAGGTGTACGACTACTACTACTATTAACTACTACTACTACTACTAACACTCATTTACAGCACATTCATTTTATTATGTGCTTACCTGTAGTCTTTTGCTATGTTTCTGAAACAAGCAACAAACATGTATCCCTTTTTTCTGGGTATTTTAGAGGCAGTCTTGTCTACAAAGGAACCCACTTTTTTAATGAGCTGAAGGTGCGCCCTGGCACTAACTGTCAGCTTTATGCGCTGGAATGTTCCAGACCATGAGTTTTTTACTTATACATTAAAAAAAAACGACCATCATTAAAAATATCCCAGCAGACACCAAAACACATAGATTTAATTAGTTTTAATCAGCCCCTTACGTCATCCGTTTACAACATTCTAGGGTGATATGGCTGAGCAGACGATATGTGCAATATTTTATTTATGATTTTTTCATTTTATTTTGGGTTCATAAATGTACAGTAAACAAGCATACAAAGCTGCAGTGTGATCACCATTTTTTCCTAATGGTCATTGTGTACGTCTTGCTGAATGTTTTTTGCGACCAACAAGTATGTGCTCCAATCACTCAATCACAAAAAATTAAGGGTTGTAGAAATTATTGGAAACTCAAGACAGCCATGACATTATGTTCTTTTCAAATGTATGTAAACTTTGGATCGTGACTGTATAAATATGTGTGTGTGTGCATGTATAATGCATTCAAAGCATAATATTATTAAATTAGGAACTTTTGTTTTTGGCTAGAACCAATTGTCCATGTTTACCTTGTTTTTTATGGAGAACTCCACAATACAAACCTTTCTATTTACAAACCATGTTCAACAACCAATTAAAGGCCTACTGAAATGAGATTTATTTATTCAAACGGGGATAGCAGGTCCATTCTATGTGTCATACTTGATCATTTCGCGAAATTGCCATATTTTTGCTGAAAGGATTTAGTAGAGAACATCCACGATAAAGTTCGCAACTTTTGGTCGCTAATAAAAAAGCCTTGCCTGTACAGGAAGTAGCAGACGATGTGCGCGTGACGTCACGTGTTGTAGGGCTCCTCACATTGTTTACAATCATAGCCACCAGCAGTTAGAGCGATTCGGACTGAGAAAGCAACAATTTCCCCATTAATTTGAGCGAGGATGAAAGATTTGTGGATGAGGATAGTGAAATTGTAAGACTAGAAAAAAAAAAAAAAAAAAGTTTAGTGAGAGCGATTCAGACGTTATTAGACATATTTACTAGGATAATTCTGGAAAATCCCTTATCTGCCTATTGTGTTACTAGTGTTTTAGTGAGATTATATAGTACCTGAAAGTCGGAGGGGTGTGGCCACAGTTGTGGTGACCGCCAGTGTCTCTGAGGGAAGACACTGGCTTGACCGCTCTGTTCCATAGTAAAGCTTCACCTTCGGGAATTTCAAACAAGGAAACACCGGCTGTGTTTGTGATGCTAACGGCAGCTGTAGTGCACCACTTCTCACCTCAATCTTTCTACTTTGAGTTCTCCATTAATTAATTGAACAAATTGCAAAAGATTCAGCAACACCATGCCATTTCAGTAGACTACTTATAGCTTAGATCGGGATAGAAAAAAATGTCCGCTACAACCCGAGACGTCACGCGCACGCGTCATCATCCGCGTCATCTATCCGCGACGTTTTCAACAGGATACCTCGCAGGAAATTTAAAATTGCAATTTAGTAAACTAAACCGGCCGTATTGGCATGTGTTGCAATGTTAATATTTCATCATTGATATATAAACTATCAGACTGCGTGGTTACACTATATTAAAGCGCCAAAATGGAGCAACATATAACATTGTGTTTAAGGCCACAAAAAGGGTAATGCAGGATTCTGCCAGGGAAGGAAAACAAAAGTGAGTAACATCCCAACTCCTGAAAAATCCTTCCTAAAATAATGAATTACCCAGAAGCAGAGGTGGGTAGAGTAGCCAGAAATTGTACTCAAGTAAGAGTACTGTCACTTTAAAGATTTATTACTCAAGTAAAAGTAAGGAGTAGTCACCCAAATATTTACTTGAGTAAAAGTAAAAAGTATGTTGTGAAAAAACTACTCAAGTACTGAGTAACTGATGAGTAACCTGTTCGTTTAATGATTACGGCAACAAATAATGCACAAAAACATAAAAATAGCAATGAGCAAATTCAGAGCCAGGAATATCTCTTAAGCACCTAAAACAGTATTTTATATTAAGTAATAATACATTAAAATAAAAAAAAATTAAGGCAAATTGAGCTACAATAACTTAACAGCATCATAGGCTCAGTAGGCATTCATTGATTGATTGATTGAAACGTGTATTAGTAGATTGCACAGTACAGTACATATTCCGTACAATTGACCACTAAATGGTAACACCCCAATAAGTTTTTCAACGTTCATCAATTACTTAATAAATGACCAAGTCGAGGTGATCTACCTCATATATACATATACATACACACATATCATATATATATATATATATATATATATATATATATATATATATATATATATATATATATATACACATACCTTTATATATACAGTATATAATTTATATTTATTTATTTTGCCGTTTTGGTTGACATGTTAAAGGTGTTTTAATGAATATACATGCATGTTTAACATATAGATTCCTATCTTTCATGAAGACAAGAATATAGGTTGGTGTATTACCTGATTCTGATGACTTGCATTGATTGGAATCAGACGTCCACGTTTTCAAATGGAGGAGAAAAAAAGTTCCTCTTTCCTGTCTAATACATCATGAAAGTCGTCGGTTTTTGGCATCTTATTTGTCCAGCTTCCATATTCGTTTTTATACACTTTACAAGAAATACATTGGCGGCAAACTCCGTAGCCTGCTAGTTTTTTTGCCCTGGCTTTCGGAGACTCTTATTTTGTTAGCGCAGGCGCGATGGAGCGGCACTTTTATTGTGAAGACACGAACTGCGCGATCAGTCTTTAGGCTTTTGACGGGAAGTACGGTTGAAATAAAAAGTGTCTTTTTTCCTTTACACTTTTGATTGATTGATTGAAACTTTCATTAGTAGATTGTACAGTACAGTACATATTCCGTACAGTTTACCACTAAATGGTAACACCCCAATAAGTTTTTCAACATGTCGGGTTCTACGTGTGATGGTCACGTGACCACCTGGCTCTGTTTGATTGGTCCAACGTCACCAGTGACTGCATGTGAGTGGTGAAACGCAAGCATGCATAGTTCCTACTTTGAATGTGTGTCTGACAAAACCAAAACAAACATTAACAGATTGATAAAAAAAAAGTAGCGAGTAGCGACCTGATTGCAGATAAATGGAGCGGAGTAAAAGTAGCGTTTCTTCTCAAAATATACTCAAGTAAAAGTAAAAGTATGTTGCATAAAAACTACTCTTAGAAGAACAATTTATCCCAAAAGTTACTCAAGTAGATGTAACGGAGTAAATGTAGCGCGTTACTACCCACCTCTGCCAAGAAATGATGGGTTTTTTAGGAACCAACATTGGCTTTCAACATATAAGAACTGAGAATTAAAGATAGCTGCTGTATTTCCGTTTGAGCATTATGCGTGGGGCAGGAGTTTATGGTGTCTTTGTGCATACAAGATATAATAATATTCAAGAATAGGGCTATAGTTTCTGGGATGCCCCGTGGCTATTAATGAGTCATTTGACCTGGGAATGGATGCCAACTGTATCCGCCCATCATAAATTAAAAGCAGATGTTGTTGGGTTTGGTCTACTGTTGTCAGAACGAACACTATTTTTGACACTCACCATTTTCGCACCTCTTGCCTGCATAGCCAGCCAGACAGGCACAGCGATACACGTAAGAGCTGTCAAGGATACACGTTCCATCATGTAGGCAAGGAGAGGAGCTGCAAGCTGTAAGAAGAGAATATAAGATATCAGGGTACATTAAAAAAATTACCGTATTTTTCTGAGTATAAGTTGCTCCGGAATATAAGTCGCACCTGCCTAAAATGCATAATAAAGGAAGAAAAAAACATATCTAAGTCGCACTGGAGTATAAGTCGCATTTATTGGGGAAATGTATTTGATAAAACCCAACACCAAGAATAGACAACACCAAAAAATCTGTCACTCAATCCCTAAAGCCGATGAAATCTTATACGTATAGTCTCTTTCGTGAATGAGCTAAATAATATTATTTGATATTTTACGGTAATGTATTAATAATTTCAAACATAAGTCGCTCCTGAGTATAAGTCGCACCCCTGGCCAAACTATGAATAAAACTGCGACTTATAGTCAGAAAAATACGGTAATTTAAAGGAACAACATAAAATCAGCATTCACAATAAAAAAAAAGCCATTAATGTTAGGAAAGGAACTGCGCTCAAATTTGGCACCATTACAATGTCATTTTCACTTTCAGTTTAAATGTTTGGACATGTCTGGAAAGACATAGCTCAGTTTATGAGAATTGGCTTCGCAGGTAGTAAATGCAGGTAGTAAAATGTGTGTGCCTGTATTCAAGCCAAACAAAGACAAGCTGGCAGCATGATATGGAATTAGTACATGAGTTTTTAGAGGTTGGTGATAGAATCAGCTCTCAGTCATGTTCTGTCAAAAGGTATCATTCAGTACCTGAACAATTTAGCGCTGGCATGATGTGCTTTCTGACAACACCTGCTACTTAATCTCAAAGGGAAACTGCACTTTTTTTTTTTTTACCCATCATTCCAAATCCTTATTTAAGACAAGATCAAATATGTTTTCATTATTTTATTTTATCTTTTTTAAATGCGAGCAAAAGCTCGCTTGTCATGGAGCCTAAAGGATTTGCTCTATTCTGCCTATAAATGGTTTAAAAAAAACATCTAAACACCTCCATGTACATATATATATATATATATATATATATATATATATATATATATATATATATATATATATATATATAAAGTGTATATATATATATGTCTTGATTGGATTATCCAGAGAATAGTGCTCGATACCGTGGTAGAGCGCAATACGTAGGTGTGTGAAAAATCACAAGACTACTTCATCTCTACAGAACTGTTTCATGAGGGGTTCCCTCAATCATCAATCCTGATGATTGAGGGAACCCCTCATGAAACAGTTCTGTAGAGATGAAGTAGTCTTGTGATTTTTCACACGCCTACATATATATATATATATATATATACATATATATACATATATATGTATATATACATATATATATATATACACATGTATACATATGTATATATATACACATGTATACATATATATATATACACATACATATATATACATATATACATATATATATACATATATACATATATATATATACACATATATATACATACACATATACATATATATATACATATATACATATATATATATACACATATATATACATACACATATACATATATATATATATATATATATATATATATATATATATATATACACATATATATACATACACATATATATATACACATATATATACATACACATATATATATATACACATATATATACATACACATATATATACACATATATATACATACACATATATATACACACATATATATATATATATATATATATATATATATATATATATATATATATACATATACATACATACACACATATATATGTAGTTGAGTTTATACCAAAAAGTTCTATTTTGGTTTCACCTGACCACATGACATTCTCCCAATCCTCTACTGTATCATCCATGTATCCATTTCGGTATAAACTCAACTCGTCGTGTTTGGAGGAAGAAGAATACTGAGTTGCATCCCAAGAACACCACACCTACTGTGAATCATGAAGGTGGAAACATCATGTTTTGGAGCTGTTTTTCTCCTGAGGGGACAGGACGTTTGATCCGTGTTAAGGAAAGAATGAATGAGGCCATGTATTGTGAGATTTTGAGCCAAACCTCCTTCCATCAGTGAGAGCTTTGAATGGTTGACCAAATACTTATTTTCCACCATAATTTACAAATAAATTATTCAAAATTCCTACAATGTGAATTCCTGGATTTTTTCCCCATTCTGTCTCTCACAGTTGAAGTGTACCTATGATGAAAATTACAGACCTCTGTCATCATTTTAAGTGGGAGAACTTGCACAATCGGTGGTTGACTAAATACTTTTTAGCCCCACTGTATATGTACAGTAATAACAGGCACATTTATAATAAAATTTAAATGTACGTATTTTGCTCATTTTAAGCATATGGAAGCTCTTTAATTTCACAAACACATCATGACCTTTACTTTTTCCTTTGACAACATCACTGATTATTACTCAATGCAGACTCAATGAGAGACAAAGAAATTATACAACATCAATTACTGTAAAATGTCTGCTGTCAACGGAATGTCGACTGATTAGATGTTGATGTATTCTTGTTTGGATAAAGAATGGTTCATAATCTTTGCAAAGAAAAGTGAAGTGAGATTGAATCTCTGGAGCAAAGGAATCTTGATCGGGCACCAGTTGGAACCGTTACTCATAAAATCTGACGACTAATATATTCACCTTGCGCCAACGTGATACCAAACAATTACTGGCTCACAGCAGGGGTCCACTTGGGATTGTTGTGATTCAATGTGAATATTCAAACATCAAATGCAATTAAATGGAGATATTCACATTTTTTAAAGTAGGAAAAGACACCAAGATCTTTGTGAGAATCCAGTCATCCCAATTTATCCAGGGTGACAAACTGGCTGACAAGAGAGCTTTTAACAAGCTGTAATTTAATTTGTTAGAAAGCCATTTGGGATGATCTTTGTTGCTGAACATGATATTTAAAATGTCTCACTCTGCAAAAAAGAAAAACATCTCCCTTTAACTGACTCATCTATCAAGTGCACCCTTTTAAATGTCGCACTTGTTGTTGTTGCCAGATGTGCGTGCATTAGACATGGGATTTTTGAAAGGAGCCATTCCTTGCAAAGAGCCGTTCAGAAGACTGGCTCATTATCGTAATCTTTTTTTTTTTTCACCACTGGTAGCGGTTATTATAGAATACAATAGAATAGAATAGACTTTATTGTCATTATATTTGCATATAACGAGATTAAAGACTCCAATTTAAGGTGTGGTTGTGGGAACAAATATGGGGTAAAATAAATAACACAAGAGGTAACAAAGGAAAAACTAACAATTGAAATAAACAGATTACTATCCAATAAAAATAACAAGCAATCCTGTACAATATACAAACACTATAGAAATACAAAATACTGTACAATATACAGAACAAGACAAGAGTACCGAAGTAATAAATAACAATCAGTGTTGGACGTATTGCACTCAAAGGGTAGTATTGCACAGTAGGGTATTAGGGCAGGATATTGTATAAATACAGATGTGGATGAGATTAATTTAAATCTACACAAATATTACTCTATTAGAGGGAATCATTTTAAAATATTGGTTTAATACTTTTTGTTTTGTTGCGTTTTTATTGTTAACATGCCATATTCCCATGCTTTGACAGTGACTTCACTATTTTGAATTTCCCCTCGCCTAAAACAGTTTGTAGCGCAGGAGCATTTTAACAAACCATAAATACACAAGTTATCATTTTAGAATAAAATGTATGAATTAATATATAGTATAAATCAAAGTATAGCCAAAAATATGGTGTAATAAAAATGCAAAAGTGTACTACCCTACCTGCTGGAGTATGATTCAACTACCTTACATATCAGGAAAAATGAACCAGGAAAGTTAAAAAAAAAAAAAAAAATCCCTCTTTTGAATTGGGAGTAATCATGATTGGTCACTGGTTATTATTTGCTAGCATGAATACAATCTGCTTAATAGAATACGCCTATATTTAGATACAAATGCATGTAGTCAGAATGTCTTTAAAGGCCTACTGAAATGAGATGTTCTCATTTAAACGGGGATAGCAGGTCCATTCTATGTGTCATACTTGATAATTTCGCGATATTGGCATATTTTTGCTGAAGGGATTTAGTAGAGAACATCGACGATAAAGTTCGCAACTTTTGGTGCAGATAAAAAAGCCTTGCCTTTACCGGAAGTCGCAAAGGTGAGGGCTCCTCACGTCCTGACATTATTTATAATGGGAGCCTCCAGCAGCAAGAGCTATTCGGACCGAGAAAACGACAATTTCCCCCTTAATTTGAGCGAGGATGAAAGATTTGTGGATGATGATATTGATAGCAACGGACTAGAAAAAATAAATAAATAAAATAAATCAAGTTAAAAAAAAACGCGATTGCATTGGGATGGATTCAGATGTTTTGAGACACATTTACTAGGATATTTCTGGGAAATCCCTTATCTTTCTATTGTGTTGCTAGTGTTTTAGTGAGTTTAATAGTACCTGATAGTCGGAAGGGTGTATCCACGGGTGTCTTGAGGCCAGTGTCTGATGGAAGTCGATGGCAGCTGTATGTACGGCTCAAGCTCAGCAGTAATCCGGTAAGAGGCGACTTTTTACCACAATTTTGTCACCGAAAACTGCTGGTTGACATTTGGTCGGGATCCATGTTCGCTTTACCGCTCTGATCCATAGGAAAGCTTCACCTCCGGGAATTTTAAACAAGGAACCACCGTGTGTTTGTGTGGCTAAGGCTAAAGCTTCCCAACTC
>NC_084622.1:41443658-41537042 GCF_033978795.1 Nerophis ophidion
AGTTATTGAAAAAAAAAAAAAAAAGTTTTCCTAACTTTACGGTAGACTTGCCATCATTAATGACAGACGTAAAGTCAAGCAGACATTTGAGCCACCACCAGCTGTTAATCACTATTACAGATGGGCGGTGAATATTTGAAGGTGGGGTGTCATGCCAGATGAGGTTTCTACATTCAACTGCTCATTAATGGAGGATGTTATTGTCAGTGGCCGGATAGCTCAATGGATAATGACGCTTGCTTGCTAAACCAGGGGAGCACTGTTTAAATCCTAGCCGGAGTGAATAATAATATGTTTCATTATTATTATTTCATGTTGAGATTGTTATTTTTTTATCTTTTAGCTTTAGCATTAGGGCCTGATCTGCTAAGATCACCCTCCCAAAAAAAGTGGTAAACTTGTTAAAAAAAAAAAAAATGTGTGTACTATTAATGGGTGTGTTGTGGGTGATCTACTAAAACTGCATTGATAACGAGTGCAAAAGTGGTGTAGACTACCCTATTTTTAAATTTGTTTGTTTTGTATACTCCTGGCTGTCACCATGAAGACACTAATTTCCCTCCACATTTATAGCATCATATGGGCCAACCTGTGGCGTTTTGTCACTGTGTTGACATGCAGCAAACAAATATATTATGTACCACCTTTTTTGGGCTATATGGAAGCCCAGGGCCAACACAGATAGACAGACAACATTCACGTTTCAAATAGACTAAATATAGATGCAACACAGTCGCAGAACAGTTTTAGTCTCGCTAAATCACATTGAGAGCGCTAAATGATTATATTTTCATTTTCTCCCAGAATTGTGGGTGTTCTAATAATCTGCATAGAATTTGCAGATTGCGGATTTGCTGTCAAGTGTGCATGTGATTTAATACATGCAAAACGTTACTACAAACCCCGTTTCCATTTGAGTTGGGAGATTGTGTTAGATGTAAATATTAATGGAATACAATGATTTGCAAATCATTTTCAACCCATTTTTTTTCGCAAATAATCATTACTTTAGAATTTGATGCCAGCAACACGTGACAAAGAAGTATGGAAAGGTGGCAATAAATACAGATAAAGTTGAGGAATGCTCATCAAACACTTATATGGAACATCCCACAGGTGTGCAGGCTAATTGGGAACAGTTTGGTGACATGATTGGGTATAAAAGCAGCTTCCAATAAATGCTAAGTAATTCACAAACAAGGATGGGGTGAGGGTCACCACTTTGTAAGCAAATTGTCGAACAGTTTTAGAACAATCTATTGCAAGGAATTTAGGGATTTTACCATCCACGGTCCGTAAAATCATCAAAAAGTTCAGAGAATCTGGAGAAATCACTGCACGTAAGCAATGGTATTACAGACTTTTGATCCCTCAGGCCGTACTGCATCAAAAACCGACAGTGTGTAAAGGATATCACCACATGGGCTCAGGAATACTTCATAAAACCACTGTCAGTAACTACAGTTGGTCACTACACCTGTAAGTGCAAGTTAAAACTCTAATATGCAAAGCCAAACCCATTTATCAACAATATCCTGAAACGCCGCCGGCTTGCCTGGGCCCGAGCTCACCTAAGATGGACTGATGCAAAATGGAAAGGTGTTCTGTGGTCTGACGAGTCCACATTTCAAATTATATTTGGAAACAGAGGACGTGGTGTCCTCCAGAACAAAGAGGAAATTAACCATTCGGCTCAAAGTTCAAAAGCCAGCATCTGTGATGGTATGGGGGTGTAATAGTGCCTAAGGCATGGGTAACTTACACATCTGTGAAGACACCATTAATGCTGAAAGGTCCATACAGGTTTTGGAGCAACATATGTTGTCATCCAAGCAATATTATCATGGATGCCCCTGCTTATTTCAGCAAGACAAGTCCTACAACAACGTGGCTTCGTAAAAAAAAGTGTGTGGGTACTTTCCTGGCCCGCCTGCAGTCCAGACCTGTCTCCCATCGAAAATGTGTGGCGCATAATGAAGCGTTAAATACGACAGCGGAGACCCCGGACTGTTGAACAACTGAAGCTCTACATAAAACAAGAATGGGAAAGAATTCCACTTTCAAAGCTTCAACAATTACATTCCTCAGTTCCCAAAAGTTTAATGATTAGTGTTAAAAGAAAAGGTGATGTAACACATTGGTGAACATGTCCTTTCCCAACTACTTTGGCACATGTTGCAGCCATGAAATTCAAAGTTAATTATTTTTTGCAAAAAAAAAAAAAAAAAAAAGTTTATGCTTTTGAACATCAAATATCTTGTATTTGTAGTGCATTCAATTGAATATGGGTTGAAAAGGATTTGCAAATCATTGTATTCCGTTTATATTTACATCTAACACAATTTCCCAACTCATATGGAAACGGGGTTTGTAAATCAGCCCCTTCTAGTGCTATTTTACCTGAGTTCGATCGTAAAAGGCCGGTCCACCTGTATTGTCCACTCACAGCGAGCATTGTTTGGGTAGCTCTCCAACACCATGTGGCCCTGTCGTTTATGGATCACCCCACCGCACTCTGGCAGAACAGAAAGAGTCTGTTAGGAAGCATTAGGTGGTTCGCCTTTAACATTTTAGATCCTTTTAATTACACCCTAACTACTACAGCATGCTGGTCTATATTTATGTAACTGTTTATTTTTGCTCCCCAAAGAGACTCAGTTACATGTAAAAAAAAATCCATTTGTTTTTGTTTCCAATCGTTTAATGGGTATCCAGGTTATTGACTGACACTCTTTGTCAGCTCAATGTAGACAACCCCCGAGGCATGGCATTGGTCCAAGTCGGCACAGTCATTCAAAAAAATATTGGAAAGGAAAAGAAAGCACATTGACTACAGCTTACAGAAATACACATGCGTTAGAAATATACAATAAAGAGCAGTCCTGTCTAGTCTTTCAGCAGGAACTACTCAGATGACCCTCAGAAAACCCAGACAGTCCAGTTGCAATCAGTTCAATGCCCCAAGCAAAGACAAAGGGATCCTGAAGAAAATGACTTCACTCACTCATGCAATCTCCACCGGACCATCCAGGACGACACTCAGCACAGAATTGGCCCCTGACGAAGAAGTCATCCCTGGGACCCCACGTTCCATTGTTGCACCGCTTACAGTTCTCAAAAATGCTGCAACCTGATAGAAAACAACCACGACATTACACCATAAAAGACTCTAAAGAGTCGGCTTGGATAGAAAACTACATTCTGCTTATTAGAAGTTGTTGTATAACCTTGCTAGCTAACTGCATTGTTAACTATGCCACGTTAACTATGACTTAGATCCATCCATCTGCTTTTTGTTCACAATCTTTATGAGAGACAACAACATTTATGTTTTTTTGTCGTTTGTTTATATTTTTTTATTTGTAATACTTGGCTCATTCTACATGGCTAGCAAAGCAGCTAATGGGAGCAATCCATTCTGCCACTAAATCACTCTAAAAATGCATTCAAAAACCGCCGAAAATATTTTCTTTATCTTCTGTAACCTGTATAATAACCAAGCTGTTTGTTATCGTAAGAGCAAATACTGAGGAACTGTTTTTTTAGCGTAGTAATACATCGCCATGCGACGGCATGCTACAGTATTAGTCTTAAGTTAGCTTTTGCGTCAGCAGCTGAGTGGCTTTTGAGTTTGTACTGCGCAACACAATGCGATACAACACCAATCTGTACTGACTAAAACACATGGACAATCATATTACATTATCAGTAAAGTATCATCCCACATTTCATGTTTTGTTTGTTAACGACTAGCTCGACAGCGTATGTAATTGTACAAACAAGCATGATGTGCTGCATGTATTATGATCACTATTATAGTGACACGCTCGATGAACATTTGTCTGTTTGGTTCAGCTGGCTGAGGGAAAGTTTTTTCTTGTTGATTTTTGGTAAACACTACTGGCGACTTGTCCAGGGTGTACCCTGCCTTCCGCCCGATTGTAGCTGAGATAGGCGCCAGCGCCCCCCGCGACCCCGAAAGGGAATAAGCGGTAGAAAATGGATGGATGGACTACATTTTTGTCGGCATAGCTTGGCTCCATACTCCACATTTACACCATTAATTCACGCCGGTCCTGACTCTCTCGGATTTCGTCTGCTCCAGCGTTTCACCCTCTCTTCATGCTTGTTAAGATTCTATAACCAGCCGTTCATCCTCTGTATATTCAGGTTCAAAAAGATAAGGTACTGAATACTCATCTGTCCAAAAAATATCCATATTCATCGTCTATTACCAAGTCTGCCACCATTAGAAATACCTGTGTTTGTTTCTGGACGTAGGAAGACACATTTTTTGCCGGAAGTCGGAAGTGTGTTGCTATGAGCGCCGAAATAAATGCGCCCAGGAAGTCCCGGTAATGCTTAAAATGTCCAAAATACGGTAAATATTAAACATATTACATATTGTTCAGACGTGTCTGTTACTACATTATATATATACATATATATGTATATATATATATATATATATATATATATATATATATATACATATATATATATACATATATATATATATATATATATATATACATATATATATATATATATATATATATATATACATATATATATATATATATATATATATATATATATATATATATATATATATATATATATACATATATATATATATATATATATATATACATATATATACATATATATATATACATATATACATATATATATACATATATACATATATATATACATATATATATATATACATATATATATACATATATACATATATATATATACATATATACATATATATATATACATATATATATATATATATACATATATATATATATACATATATATATATACATATATATATATATACATACATATATATATATATATACATACATATATATATATATATATATATATATATACATACATATATATATATATATATATATATATATATATATACATATATATATATATATATATATATATATATATACATACATATATATATATATATATATATATATATATATATATATATATATATATATATATATATATATATATATATATATATATATATATATATATATATATATATATACTTGCAGTGATGGAGGGTTTTGAAGTTGTTTTAGAGGACTTTGAAGGCTACAATGTTGACTCCCATTAGCTGTATTGTGCATACATTTTTATCTTTAGAATTTGTATACTGTAGCCTTTAAATAGACCCCCTTTTAGACCAGTTGATCTGCCGTTTCTTTTTTGCTCTGCACCCTTTCCTTCGTGGAGAGATGGGCACAGATTTGGTGACCACAGGTGAGGCGCTGGCTGTCCAAAGTCGGGACCCAGGGTGGACCACTCATCCGTGCATCAGTTGGGGACGTCTCTGCCCTGCTGACCTGTCTCCACTAAAGATGATCTCGTGCTGGTCTAATTACAGACTGGAATCTCACACTATTATGTTACATCCACTATGGACTGGACTCTCACACTATTATGTTAGTTCCACTATGGACTGGACTCTCACACTATTATGTTAGTTCCACTATGGACTGGACTCCCACACTATTATGTCAGTTCCACTATGAACTGGACTCTTACACTATTATGTTAGTTCCACTATGGACTGGAATCTCACACTATTATGTTAGATCAACTATGGACTGGACTCTCACACTATTATGCTAGATCCACTCGACGTCCATTGCAACGGTCGTCCGGTCATCCCATTGGGTTGAGTTTTTTTCTTGGCCTGATATGGGATCTGAGCCGAGGATGTCTTTGTGGATTGTGCAGCCCTTTGAGACACTCGTGATTTATGGCTGCATGAATAAAATTTGATTGATTGATTGATTGAATCCTGAAAATAAAAAGACGTGTGTTATTGTCTCTCATAATGAACGTGAACGATAGGCAAAATTCCCCCAAAAGTGCTGTTGCCCCTTTAAGCTTTTAAAATGTTGCTGTTTTTTTTTCAGAATGCACTGTGGGCTAAAATCCCCCCCAAAAAACTAAACAAAAACAATAAACGCCACAATATACAAACGACCCTGATTGCACTTGGACATCATTCCTTGCTTCTTTAAAATAAACCTTGATAAATGTTTTACACTTACATCCCGCTGCTATTTAATGCTAAACCATTATGTTTTCCCGACACTCAAACGGCTGCTTAATCAATTGAGGGGCTAGAGGTCAAAATATCCCAGATTCTAATTTAAACAGCAAATGTGGACACACATGAGGATTTAAGACTATTAGTATTTTTGAGGGCTTTACTGTTAAAAAAAAACACAAGTTACCCATTACTAATTCCAAACATCTGTTTTCCTCTATAAAAGTGAGTGCATTAATGCAATGTCAAAAAAACTTGATATTCTGGAGGAAAATAGTGGAGAAAAACATGGAGAAAAAAAAACAACTTTAGCTATAAAGTGAAACAAGCGCCTGTATAAAATAATGTGTTTCTTCTGTGTTTATAAAATATAAACACATTGACTCCTATTCACCAGTAAAGAGTCATAAGTGAAGCGATGTTGTGATGTGTGGTTGCCTTGGAAGCAAATGAGATCAGACATAATGAAGTTGTTCTTCAGGTTTTCCATCACACTTATTCGTCTCTCTACGGGGTAAAGGGCAGGCAAGGAGGCAGACAGCTCTTGGGGATGAGCCAAGAACATGGCAGGCAGTCCTAAAAGACTGAACTCGATGTTGAAGCGGTCTACAATCACAAAGCTTCTCAGTCTCTCTTTTTTTTTTTTTTGCATTAAAACATGCCACTCACAAGTCAAACAGCTGGTCATGGTGCATTGACTCAGTCTGACTTATGTGAGTACACTATTAAGTTTAGCTTTTTTTTCAAAGTGTCTTAAATGACTAATGTTGTGCTACAGAATAGCCAAATTCACGTATCTCCAATGATAAACTGTTGAAAAATCAAATGTCCATTGTATTATGTTGTTTTTTTAGCCAGAGTTGGATAGTTGGCACTTTTGGATGCATTCTTTCAAGTACACTAAGAAAAATTATATATAGGACACACTTTCTAATCAATCAATCAATCAATCAATCAGTGAGGGATGTAGGAGGAACCTTTAAATTCCACAGAATAGAAATTGTTTATCTTACTCAGACTTTTTGGCCAAATGCACACAAGTGGGGCCTCGCACTGGGCGCCATTGAAGCTGGAACCACCACTCTGTTTCTGAAAGATAAACACCCAGTGGTGTGCCGTCAGGGCCAGCAAGGCCTTCTCTGCTGGCCTAACATAACCAGAAATCATGGTCATGATTAAAGATAAAAGTAATTTATTAATTACTTCCCCTAAATATCTAAACGTACTCGTATTCTCTTCATGTCATATTATACTCATTGCAATGCTGTTGTTTTTAGTTGAGAGATTGTATCCAATCAGAATTCAGCAAGCTTATGTGGCCATGCTGTACCAAATCTGCCCCGAGCCTTCAGAATCAACAGTTCAAAGATGATAGTGAATTGCGATAGCCAATCAGATCACGAGTTGTTGTGAGTAAAGTCTTCCAGCTGGCCTAACGCTGTGATTGGGAAGTGAGTATCCAATCAGAACCGGAACCATAGAAAGCATACTTACCAACCCTCCCGGATTTTCAGGGAGACTCCCGAAACTCAGCGCGTCTCCCGAAAACCTCCCGGGACAAATTTTCTCCCGAAAATCTCCCGCAATTCAGGCGCAATTCAGACCTGACTCAATGTTGTAACCCTCTTTAACAGGACAATACTGCCATCTACTGTACATAGAAGAGAATGTAAATATATTCTACATTTAAGTGCAGTCAAGGAACATGCATAAGGGAGTCTGTTCTGAAGCCCGCAGTAAAGAGACTTAACTTCATCACGTCGCTTGGTTATATTACACCTTCGACGAGCAAAATGAAGAAATACGCTTGCAAGTTCCAGAACGATTGGAAACAAGAATTTCAGTTTATCCAGGAAAGTTCGAAGGGGAAGGGGTATGTTGCCTGTAAATTTCGTAGAACAGACTTCTCCATTGAACACAGCGGCCGAACGGATATACTCAGCCATGAACGGTTAGCTAAGCACAAAGCGTCCGCACCGCAGCATCGTTCACAACCCAGTATTATGGCCCACCTCGCAAAATGGAGACGCGATGGTGTATCTTATGCTGAGACAAAGATGGCTATATGCTGATAGCTTGAAGCAACATCCCGTTCTCATTTGTGGATGTCTACAACAAATCCGTGAAGGATGTTCCCGGATTCGGAGATCGCTCGCCAATACGCAAATGGCAGAACAAAGGTTTCTCAAATAGTGAAAGGTAAGTGTTGTTGTTGGTTTTTTTAAGTAACCAGCAAGGACAGTACAGTTAGTAGAACAACTGTGTTTTTACTACTGTGTATTTGATAGATGCTGTCGTAAATTCAACTATTTCTTTTATTTTTATTTATATAATAAAACACATATATATAGCTAGAGTTCACTGAAAGTCAAGTATTTCATACATATATATATATATATATATATATATATATATATTTACATACATGTATATATATATATATATATATATGTATGAAATATATATAAAATACTCGAGTTGGTGAATTATACGCCACCCCTCTTAACCACGCACCCCGGGGTACATCACTGAAAAAAGGTTGAGAACCACTGATCTAAACAATGTCGTATTGAAAATGCAAATGTCAACTCTCAAAAATGATTGGTCTGTTTAGAATCGGGTTAAAAATGACTCAGATGTGAATGTAATGTTTTGAGAGCCCCTACTTTATAGTTGTTTGTAGTCCAATAATAAATGTATGCATTTTCCACATTAAACAGTTATGGTGACATGCTACTAGCACACTAGCCTATCTATCCATCCATCCATCCATTTTCTACCGCTTATTCCCTTTCGGGGTTGCGGGGGGCGCTGGCGCCTATCTCAGCTACAATCGGGCGGAATGCGGGGTACACCCTGGACAATTCGCCACCTCATCACAGGGCCAACACAGATAGACAGACAACATTCACACTCACATTCACACACTAGGGCCAATTTAGTGTTGCCAATCAACTTATCCCCAGGTGCATGTCTTTGGAAGTGGGAGGAAGCCGGAGTACCCGGAGCCTATCTAGTCTGTCTGCTAATTTTGTAAACTAAACTTACTCTCTTTACATCCTATTAAAGTCTAGGGTTGCAGTTGAGGGACATGACAATAATTAAGAGTCATTGCATTAGCAGCTGAGATAAGCTCCAGCACCCCCCGAGACCCCGAGAGGGACGATCGATACAAAATGAATGGATGCATTAATTGAAACAGCAGCACCTCTGCTGGTAGCAGCTAAGCACTGCATTTAGTTTTACCTCCATTGCTATAAGACACGGTTACTAAACAATTATTTCCACACGAAAAAATCACCTAAGCAATCAATCAATTATAGAAAAATTACACTTTTTATACAGTGGGGCAAAAAAGTATTTAGTCAGCCACCGATTGTGCAAGTTCTCTCACTTAAAATGATGACAGAGGTCTGTAATGTTCATCATAGGTACACTTCAACTGTGAGAGACAGAATGTGAAAAAAAATTCCAGGAATTCACATTGTAGGAATTTTAAAGAATTTATTTGTAAATTATGGTGAAAAATAAGTATTTGGTCAACCATTCAAAGCTCTCACTGATGGAAGGAGGTTTTGGCTCAAAATCTCACGATACATGGCCCCATTCATTCTTTCCTTAACACGGATCAATCGTCCTGTCCTCTTAGCAGAAAAACAGCCCCAAAGCATGATGTTTCCACCCCCATGCTTCACAGTAGGTGTGGTGTTCTTGGGATGCAACTCAGTATCATCCTCCAAACACGACAAGTTGAGTTTATACCAAAAAGTTATATTTTGGTTTCATCTGACCACATGACATTCTCCCCATCCTCTGCTGTATCATCCATGTATCCATTTTGGCATAAACTCAACTCGTCGTGTTTGGAGAAAGAAGAATACTGAGTTGCATCCCAAGAACACCATACCTACAGTGAAGCATGGGGAGTGGAAACAACTTATTTTGGGGCTGTTTTTCTGCTAAGGGGACAGGACGATTGATCCGTGTTAAGGATAGAATGAATGGGGCCATGTATTGTGAGATTTTGAGACAAAACCTCCTTCCATCAGTGAGAGCTTTGAATGGTTGACCAAATACTTATTTTCCACCATAATTTAGAAATAAATTCTTTACAATTCCTACAATGTGAATTCCTAGATTTTTTTTTTACATTCTGTCTCTCACAGTTGAAGTGTACCTATAATAAAAATTACAGACCTTTCTCATCATTTTAAGTGGGAGAACTTGCACAATCTGTGGCTGACTAAATACTTTTTTGCCCCACTGTACATGGCGTATACGAAGCATACCTTACACATTAGAACTGATTCAGTACCAATTCATGATACCTGGGAATCAATACTCAACGGTACCACTTTTACCAATTTTCGGTATTTTTGTGTTTGTGTGCTGATTGTGATAAGTGTGTCGCAGTGTTGTTATACTGTATCTTGTTTTTTTATTACATTTCTGAATCTCATTTGCAAGTATTATATGGTAGAATTCGCACTGTTAGAGTTTATTTGAATAGATACCCATTAGTACCGATTAAATTTGCCTACAAAAGTACCCAATACTCATTCCTAATGGCGTACCTGGATGGATGATGCAGGGGTCACACTCGTTGATGGCGTTGCGGCAGCAGGGCACAGAATAGCCCACCGAAGTCCCCTGCAGGGGGCATTTGCAGCGGATCACATCATACTCACAACAGCCCGAACACATAGCGTTCCACTCAGGACCGGGGCAGTCGTTGTACAAATACCTGTAATCTAAAAAAAGATAATATTTCAGACTGACACTGTAAAAATATTTATCTACGTAAAAATGTGTGCACAAATAGAGTGAAAGATTAGAGTGGGCGAATAGGAGGAAAGATGTGATATTTGTGTGAGCAGACTTGCTTTAATGTCCGCAGAGGGATGCTGTGTTTACTCATCCTGTGTTTGTGGGAGCGTCTGCCTACTGGTGCGTTGGTTATTTCTGCAGCCATATGGCCTCTAGCTCCTCTTTTAGAATCACAAGTCTCACAGCAGGTCGTCATCTCTGTGTTTGCATTCTGCTAAAACTTAATTAATCAAGCAACAGGCAGCAGTAGGAAAGTAAAAAAAACAAAAAAACAAAAACGGAGTCTGGTGAATTATAAAGCGCTTAATGTTTCATTTTATTCATGTTTAAATGGGTTGAATAGAAACACTCACACACACACACACTGAGCATTTTTGTGATATTATGCATTAGTGAACTTAGGTGCTGAAACTGAGAAGTGGAAATTCCTTGTGGCAAAAGAAGCGTTAACAGATGCAGCACTTTCAAACTTGGCAGAGAGTTCTGCCAGCACTTAGCTCATCATTTCAGTTCTGGACTTATATTCCTTTTCACATTAAAAACAGACATTATTTTTTATTTTTTTTATACAAAAGTAGATGCAAGCGGAAGATCTTTTTGGACTACCGTATTTTCCGCACCATAGGGCGCACCGGATTATAAGGCGCTCTGGGTCTAGTCAGGTTATGTTCATACAAAAGGTGCACCAGATTATAGGATTTATTAAAGGGGTCATATTATTATTTTTATTTTCTAAATTTAAAACACTTCCTTGTGGTCTACATAACATGTAATGGTGGTTCTTTGGTCAAAATGTTGCATGGATTTTGTTTTACAGATCATTTTCAAGCCGCTTTTTTACCGTCCCTTCAGCATACGCCGTTTTGTGGGCGGTCTTATATATGTGGCTCACCTTTGGCAGCGTCCTCTCCACGTCATCTTTGTTGTAGCGGTGAAGTGTGCAAGGACGGTAGTGGAAGAAGAGTCAAAAGGTGGAGCTAACTGTTTTAATGACATTCAGACCTTAATTGAATCAATAACGGAGCAGCATCTCCTCATCCGTGGCTCACTAGTGCAATAACAATGCTGGAGTTGTGTCCCATGAAAAAAGGTCTGACCCGAACTCTCTAATAACTAAAGTTCCTTGGGTAAATGATGCAAAGCAGTATGTTTTAGCGCTTTTATGGTGAGTTTACTGACAGATATAATTAAGAACTTTACACTACTTTATATTAGAAATGGCAACCGCGGAGGATGAAAATTCCCATAATAAGAAGATAGAAAAAAAAAGAAGCTTATCAACTACGACGTCGTCACAGACTACAAAGGCGGCTGCAAGCACATTTTTAGGACTTATGCAGATCCCAAATACAGATCAGCAGGTACCAGAAGGTAAGAACAGTTGATTTTCCGTAATATTGCAAAACAAAACACCAGAAACACCATAATAATACTCGTATGTTGAAGCACAGTACAAGTCATCAAGCGTTGCGGCTTCATAGCTTACCAAAGTCGTACTAAAACATTTTGATACATTTTTTAAAGCCGTTTTTAATGTTCTATATTTTCAATGGAACATATACAATTTTGGTGTTGTTTACTTGAGTCATATTGCAGTCTACACGTATCTCTTATGTGTGACTGCCATCTGGTTACACTTATTTCACCATGTACCAAATAAAATAGCTTAGAGGTTGGTAAGCACAACCATAATTATTCTGTACACTAGGCACACCAGGTTATAAGGTGCACTGTTGAGTTTTGAGAAAAAAAAAGGATTTTAAGTGCGCCATTGTCCAAAAAATATGGTAACTTAATGTCGGAGACACATCTCGGCATCGCCATAATGGCAGGATAGAAAGCAGGTGTCTCAATTACAGTGATAGAAAAATTACTTTAAAAAAGTTATTGACAACAGTTACCTGTTACATTTCCAAAAAAGGTAATTAAATTACAAACTGAATTATTCTTTAAAATATGTAATTTATGAGTGAGGAAAGTAAATAACGTGTTACTTTTTTTAACTTCCATATACATCTGGTGTATGCAGTTGAGAGATTTTTCAAGAAAGAAGAGTATGCGAGTGCAGCCCTTTAAAAGGCGGTGCCTATTGGCAAATGGAGCGTGACATTAGCAAGGGTGCACTCATTTCCACATTGGTAGTCTGTGGACTGGATGTAGATTATTGATGGTAGCGCCTGTGGAATGTTTTAACAAGGGTTGAAAATTAGCCTGTGGCTAAAAGTCTTAAGTACTTTGACATCAGTTACCTGCGGGTAACAATGTTTAATTGTACTGTCCCTGTCAAATAAATACATAAATGAATGAATAAAAACGAATAATTAACAAAGCGATTGACATCAATGACTAAGTTTACACTGTAGGCCAAAGTGGACCAAATTAAATTTTTTTGAGATCTGATTTTTTCCAATTGACAGTTTTATCAGATTCCAGTGTAAACGCGAACAGGCCCCAATGTAGCCTCAACGTCACTTGCATGCACACTTCGATAAAGTAAAAACAAAGGAAGTTGACTGGGAGGAAGTCGCTATTACTCCGAAATGAAATAAAAGTTGCAACACTTTAAAATGAGTAATTTTTACATGAAAATAAAGTAAAGTATTGTGATGTATGAATGAATGTATATAGTGTACTATATTTGGGAGGGATGTAATCTTTTTATAGCTGTTAAGTAGAGGAAACACGGACATCAGCGTGGATCGACAGCAGCTTTATTTTTTAACTCACATGTACGCAAATGCGCCACAATTCCAAATTCCATCCATCCATCCATTTTCAACTGCTTATTCCCTTCAGAGTAGCGGGGGGCGATGGACCCTATCTCAGATACAATAGGGCGGAAAGTGGGGTACACCCTGGACAAGTGGGGAATTAAATTCCGAAAAAAATTCTTGTGATGAAATATCAGCTTCTGCAGGCGACTGCGTCTTCTCGCTAGCTCGCTCGAAGCTGACGAAAAAGTCACAATTAGGTCCCACTGCGTTTAAAAATATCGGATTACAATCGCATTCTGGACAACCTCTGGGTGTGGCCGGAATCTGATGCCAAAAGGACTTTGGAGCGTTTGGACTGGCAAAAAAAATATCCGATCTGTGTCACTCGAGGGCAGAAAAAATCTGATTTGGTGCAAATAGTAGAGTCTCTCTTTGTCCGAAAACAGGATATTGTAAATGGTAAATGGGTTGTACTTGTATAGCACTTTCTACCCCTTTTTAAGGAGCCCAAAGCGCTTTGATAGTATTTCCACATTCGCCCATTCACACACACATTCACACACTGACAGCGGGACCTGCCATGCAAGGCGCTCACCCGGACCATTCAGGAGCAAGGGTGAAGTGTCTTGCCCAAGGACACAACGGATGTGACTAGGATGGTAGAAGGTGGGGATTGAACCAGTAACCCTCAGATTTGTCACTTTATTATTCCCCGTAGTAGTAGAGTGTGCGTGCATGAATTTGCTGTTTTTCTAAAGATGTCTTGTCAAAAGTAGCATGCCACATTACATCATACGTAACGGTAATGGTGTTGTAGCCTACATAAAAGTAATAATTAAAATTACGCGTTACTAGAAAATGTATTAACTGGTCATTTATCATGCTATTTGTCAGTTGCTCAGACTATGGGACAGAGGATGCTAGAACTTAATTTGACCACATTACCAAATATCTCAAAAGACGTCACAAAAATATATATTTTAAAACATGCAAGAGGTGATTAGAGCACCTTTATCAACCAATTCCGTCCGTGCATTGAAAATGTAATATCAGGTATGGAAGAAATGGCTTTTTATACTATAATATTGTGTACTTTTTTATCTGTGGTTATGGTTTTTGGCAGTTTTCGTTTATACTTTAAACCGACAGGGTGGCCAGATGGTCACTTCGTGGTTGGCGACTCAGTTTTTGACAGCTTTCTTTTTGTTGGATGCTTAAATGTCACCAGCATGTTTGGCAAACATACTCGCGGCGTGTCAGCAGGGTGCACTTTAGATTGATTTTAACCGATTTATGAAGCATATTTATGTATTGTCAGCTTGCACTGACCGGCTTTGAGCTCAGCGTCATTGGTTTTCACTGCTTTTCCTTTTTTATCTCGGATGACATGCTCTCAACGGCAAATGAGCACTGGCTCCCTGTCGGTTTAGTCTCTGTAAGGAAGCACCCGGGAAGACCATATGTATGCTCTCCGAATGATACGGCTTTGTCTTCTTGGCCTATTTAAAAGCAATTCACAGCAGAAAACAACTGTGACATTAAATTATTCAGTGTTTCCCATAAATTCCTTTACTAGCATCTGACAACAAGAAAATCATACATCATTTTGTTCAGTCTTTTGCAATACAGGAAGGTAACATGTTACCTTTCAGGAGAATATATGTGTTGCCATCTTGGCAATCAAGTCCCACAAAACATTACTTCAATCTTTTAAAGCAGACCTGGGCATTTATTTTGACTCTGTGGCCAAACTGAGAGAAAAATATGTGTCTGGGGGCGGGTGTGTATGTGAACATCTGCTGTACGGTATGTTGGCTTGGGTCCCCTTTTTTAGGAACTCTAATTCAAAAACAGACCATGATGTCTGAAAGAATGCTAAAAATGTTATGTACAACCACCTAAAAAAAACGGAAAATGAATGATACGTTTTTATTACTGAACGAAACTGAACCAAAATGTACATCAAAACAAAGAATGTGGGATTTACTTTATTAGCTATGAACGATAAAACATTATTGGTAACATGATTGTCGCTCATCTTTAACTTCTCAGACCACCCACTCGTTTGACATATTTTACAATCAAGCAAAACACAACAAAAATGCAACAACCCAGGCGAAATATATAAGTAAAAAACCCTACCTCCAATCTGATATAATATCTCTTTTCTGCAGAACATTGTATTGGCAGCTACAGTTTTGATGATACAGTTTTGAATATAATAATTGAATATAATGGACTGAATATAATAATTGCATATAATGGACTTTATTAAATGGGTTTATTTAATGTTTGGCGCAGCCAGACCGGAGCAGTAGGGAATAAAAGAAGAGGAAGTGGTGGGTACTTCAATTTCTCCATCAGTTTGGGAGTTTCAGGCTGTGAAAAGGTTGAAGACCCCTGCTCGAGAGTAAAAAAGCTAAACTTGGGATGTGAGGACGTTTTCATTTGTTCATGTCAAATTGTAAATATTCAGCTCATGTGTATTTGTCCTTTAGGCTTTTACACACAGTAGTTTTACAACTCAACTAGACTTAAAGTGTAAAGGGAAGGATATAGTCTAGAGCAGAGGTGTCAAATTTTTTTAATCAGGGGCCACAATGGCGAAAAATCAACTCCTAAGTGGGCCGGACTGGTAAAATCACGTCATGATAACTTAAAAATAAAGACAACTTCAGAATGTTTTATTTGCTTAAAAATGAAACGAGGACATTCTGAAAATGTACAAATCACAATGTAGTTGGGTTTTTTTTACACTTACATGTCACGGTTAACAGTATTCTATCTTTATTTGACGTTATTTATACTTTTTGAATAAATTATTTGATAATGTTCATCAGTCAACACATTTGTGTTAATTTTCAATCTATCAAAAACAAAATAATAACAAAATGAAATTACAGGTTGTTATTTACATAGTTTGGTCATTTTCCTCGACTGGTGCACTAACTTCATTTGTTTGTTTATTTTTTCTTACATATGTAACATAATCTACAAATGTCAGGACTTTGACTTGGATTCGTATTGCTTCTTCGATGCAGAGAATATTTGGGACGAGCCAGCGTGAATTAAGGTACATGATTAATTTATGT
Source organism: Nerophis ophidion (assembly GCF_033978795.1). Lineage (NCBI taxonomy): Eukaryota > Metazoa > Chordata > Actinopteri > Syngnathiformes > Syngnathidae > Nerophis > Nerophis ophidion. The sequence goes on from NC_084622.1 coordinate 41,460,398, forward strand.
ACACACTATAATACAAAAACAGGAAAACAAAGGACGAGCTCAATGGCGGATAATAAACTAGGCTAAACTCCAAACAAAACAGCACAATGGCAGGACTATATACAAATAAACAAAAAATACTATCTATGGTACAGAACAAACCAAAAACATGCACTGAGGCATAAATACAAACAAAATCTTACGTGGCGTGGTCAAAACAATAGACAGCGTGGCAAGGCATGAAGGTTGGCAAGGAGCAGGTAGCAACAGCAAAGTTCCCAGGACGAGGACAGAAACAGAATGGTATAAATAATGACTGTGATGATGATTACTAACAGGTGTGAGGCTGAGGACAGGGGCGTGACTTGGAGACCAGGTGGAAACTAATGAGTAACTATGGAAACAAACAAAACCAGGAAGTGCAAAACGGGAAACAAAAGTCCAAAAACAAAACATAAACATGATCAAACATAAAACTGATTTACAGGCATGACATCAAAGATACAAAGAATTGCTATTGGGACATCTAGTGGAAACATTTAGAACAGCAGTTTCTTTCATTCAAAAATTCCGGCGCATTTTCATACTTGGCAAACTTCCCGTGGGCCGGATAAAACTTGTTCATGCCCGCGGGCCGTACGTTTGACACCCCTGTTTTAGAGCGTTATGAGATTAAATAACCTTTTTGGACATGCCGTAATGAGAAATTGGAAATATGTAATATATCACATTGTAATTGTACTCATGTTCAAAATAAACTAAAACAATAAGCATAACCATGACTAGTTGTTGCACAATTGTAAACCTTGACACTAGCTACAAGAGATGCGCGGTTTGCGGTCTCATCCGCGGAGTCCGCGGGTAAACCGCGGGTCGGGCGGTTGACATGACGAAAAAATAGATTTTAATTAGATTCGGGCGGGTGGTGGTTGAACCATCCGGAGACATTTGATATACATGGTTCTAGGATCGGTATCCTATGCCATTCAAAGTGCCATTTAAGACCCGTGTCATAAAGCGAAGAAGTCAATAGGAGACGCTATTATACTCTTGAATGACTGCCGGCAGTCACCCAGATATTAAACATTAGTGCGTGCTATGAAGCAATTGGTTGTCGCCTCCTACATGCACGATCTGCTTGTCAGTCCAGCATCATGTTGTGTGTGGCTTCCGCGGTAATACGCACACGACTGCAAGGCATACTGGGTGACACAGAGTACACTAATGGCTGTGATATAAACAATTTTAACACTCTTAGTAATATGCGCCACGCTTTGAAGCCACACCAATTAAGAAACGTGCGTCGGTAAGGTGGTCGGGGTTGGGGGCGCGGGGGTGTAAAATATATTCAGGAAGTTTCATGAATACAAAGGATTATAGGTATTAGTTGTGTTGCGTTTATGTTGTGTTACTGTGAGGATGTTCTCCCGAAATGTGTTTGTCAATCTTGTATTGTGTGGCTTCATAGCGTGGCGCATATTAGTAAGTGTTAAAGTTGTTTATATCACAACCATCAGTGTACTCTGTATCACCCAGTATGCCTTTCAATCTCATACGTGTGATTACGGAAGCTGCACACAACATGATGCCGGACCAACAATCAGTTCGTACATGTTGTTGAAGGTGTCTAAGGCAATGGCTTCACAGCATGCCCATATTCTTGTCATCAGAATGAATGCCACTGAATAGTCGCGAGAACATTAGCGGCTCCAATTGTCTACATTACTCTGTGAAACAGTGTTAAATAGCTCTGTGAGTGGTAAAGGTGGCCAAACTCTGATGTTATTCAGCGGGCAGTTGACGGGCGGGTACGGTCCCGATGAAATATTGGTTTCGGGTGGGCGGCGGGTGGATGCCGATTTTGGTGAAGCGGATGCGGATGATATAATTGCCTATCCGCGCATCTTTACTAGCTACAATCTCCAGTTGAGGTTAGACGCTACATTCTTTCTGGGGTTGGTTGTCAAACTTGTCACATAAACTCATATACTGTATCCATACATGTCACAGTAGTCTGGCCTGAAGATGTCTTTTCCTGTCGTTGCTTGTTTTGTGTTTGCATTAAGTTATGTATTTGTCAGCTTGTGTGTGCAATTCAGATTTCACATTTACTACTGCTTTTTTGCCATTTTTTAGAAAACCATCCCAGTGACGGGGGTTAGTTGTCACAATGGGTCAGAGTGTTTTTAAAAATGTATCACCTCTTTGTCACTATGAGAAAGAAAATGAGCCGGATACACATTTCAAGTTAACGCCTTTATGGAGAAATGACTATTGAAAGATGTTTTGATGCTGAGCAATTCACACGAGAGTAAACAGTGTGACAACCAAACCCGTCATCCCCTACTTTATGATGGTTGTATTGCAAATTTATATTGAAAATGTTATGATGTGTAAATGATCAGCTACTCCGTCTTAGTCAACAAAGGCACGGGGAATTAATCAAAGGGAAATTGGGTGCTGAGGTTCCAGTAGGTAAAATTTCTATGCAGGTTTTTCAATCGCAAATCTTGTGCCGTCTCATGTTTTTTCGCCATCTGCAGAAGTCATATGTTTATTTGACAATATGGGTTCCGTTGAATTTGTACTTTAACCTTGAAAGCGCCACCAGTCTGTCACCCCCTGTTTTACTTCTCAGGAATGTGTGATTAATGCCAAACATCAACACACTTACTATCCGGGCGGTCGCACTAACCACTATCCACAGATTCTTGTTGTGGCAACTAACAAACTTACAACCACATCATTTTTTTGTACTGGTGTCATTGCGTCGTCCTATTGAATTTATGATATTCTGTCTCCCTTTCACCCAACTTGTGCTTTTTGTCCAGATGGTCATTTTTGTATCATCTGGTCAGGCAGGTCATGACAGGAAGAAAAACTTTTGTACAACAAATATTCTTTTCTGTTTTTGGACAAAAAGACTGATTAAAGTTTTCAACCTGGCATTGACCCAGTGACGGAGTAAGTGTTGTTTGGTTAAAACACAGATCTAAATCAAACCAGTTGCATAATACAAATACCAATTGCAGTTCAAACTGATGTTATGTTTGTAATAATATCCAGATTATGATCTGTAAATGTGTCATTAAGCGTATGAATGGCCATTGTCAACATTCACTGTGGACTTTGACCTTTAACACGCAGCAAAGACCAGCAGAATGAAAACAGTTTAAAAAGTGTGATGGCTGCCACATGAGGATAAAGGAGGTGTAGACAGTTTGTCTTCCCGTGGGATTTGCTGCCTCAGCTTGCTAAAAGACACTAGAGCAGTCTAAAAGTTAAATTATGGGACATAAACATGAAAAGGCCAAAAGACTTTTTAAGAGGTAACCTGGTAATGTCATTAAATTCCCGACAGAGAGATGACCAGAGGCTGCATTTTGGGATACTTCAGTAAGAACTCGTGCATTCGGCTTGGGGAAGAAGTTATATTTACAAGAATTTGGGTTTGTTTATGAGCAGGAATACACAAAAACAAATTCCCCCAAAACATTGTAAGAACCAAAACACATTTTACTGCATTTATATAGATTTTGCATTACAACGAAACTATTACCCCACCTCAAAATGTCTGTTTTAAAGGTGAACTGCACTTTTTTTTTTTTTTTGCCCATCATTCAAAATTATTATGCGTGACAAGAACATGCGGCTTTTTTTTCCTAGGAAAACTCTTGCAAGATGCGACTAATGGAAGTCACCATTGCAGCCTTCAAAGCCCTCTAAAACTACTTCAAAACTCTCCGTCAACGTTTTATATACAAGTTGCAAGTAGATAGATAGATAGATAGATAGATAGATAGATAGATAGATAGATAGATAGATAGAAAAATAGATAGATAGATAGATAGATAGATAGATAGATAGATAGATAGATAGATAGATAGATAGATAGATAGATAGATAGATAGATAGATAGATAGATAGATAGATAGATAGATAGATAGATAGATAGATAGATAGATAGATAGATAGATAGATAGATAGATAGGATACAGTGTGGCAAAAAAGTATTTAGTCAGCCACCGATTGTGCAAGTTCTCCCACTTAAAATGATGACAGAGGTCTGTAATTTTCATCATAGGTACACTTCAACTGTGAGAGACAGAATGTGAAAAAAAAAAATCGAGGAATTCACATTGTAGGAATTTTAAAGAATTTGTTTGTAAATTATGGTGGAAAATAAGTATTTGGTCAACCATTCAAAGCTCTCACTGATGGAAGGTTTTGGCTCAAAATCTCACGATACATGGCCCCATTCATTCTTTCCTTAACACGGATCAATCGTCCTGTTCCCTTAGCAGAAAAACAGCCCCAAAGCATGATGTTTCCACCCCCATGCTTCACAGTAGGTATGGTGTTCTTGGGATGCAACTCAGTATTCTTCTTCCTCCAAACACGACAAGTTGAGTTTATACCAAAAAGTTCTATTTTGGTTTTATCTGACCACATGACATTCTCCCAATCTTCTGCTGTATCATCCATGTATCCATTTTGGTATAAACTCAACTCGTCGTGTTTACAGGAAGAAAATTACTGAGTTGCATCCCAAGAACACCATACCTACTGTGAAGCATGGGGGTGGAAACATCATGCTTTGGGGCTGTTTTTCTGCTAAGGGAACAGGACGATTGATCCGTGTTAAGGAAAGAATGAATGGGGCCATGTATCGTGAGATTTTGAGCCAAAACCTTCCATCAGTGAGAGCTTTGAATGGTTGACCAAATACTTATTTTCCACCATAATTTACAAACAAATTCTTTAAAATTCCTACAATGTGAATTCCTCGATTTTTTTTTTTCACATTCTGTCTCTCACAGTTGAAGTGTACCTATGATGAAAATTACAGACCTCTGTCATCATTTTAAGTGGGAGAACTTGCACAATCGGTGGCTGACTAAATACTTTTTTGCCACACTGTATCCTATCTATCTATCTATCTATCTATCTATCCATCTACTTGCAACTTGTATATAAAACGTTGACGGAGAGTTTTGAAGTAGTTTTAGAGGGCTTCGAAGGCTGCAATGGTGACTTCTATTAGTCGCATCTTGCAAGAGTTTTCCTAGGAAAAAAAAGCCGCATGTTCTTGTCACGCATAATAATTTTGAATGATGAATGGGGCCATGTATCGTGAGATTTTGAGCCAAAACATCCTTCCATCGGTGAGAGCTTCGAAAGGTTGACCAAATACTTATTTTCCACCATAATTTCCAAAAAATCGTTTTAAAATTCCTACAATGTGAATTCCTTGATTTTTTTTTCACATTCTGTCTCTCACAGTTGAAGTGTACCTATGATGAAAATTATAGACCTCTGTCATCATTTTAAGTGGGAGAACTTGCACAATCGGTGGCTGACTAAATACTTTTTTGCCCCACTGTTGATCGATAGATAGATAGATAGATAGATAGATAGATAGATAGATAGACTGTTGATCGATAGATAGATAGATAGATGGATAGATAGATAGATAGATAGATAGATAGATAGATAGATAGATAGACTGTTGATCGATAGATAGATAGATAGATGGATAGATAGATAGATAGATAGATAGATAGATAGATAGATAGATAGATAGATAGATAGATAGATAGATAGATAGATAGATAGATAGATAGATAGATAGATAGATAGATAGATAGATAGATAGATAGATGGATAGATAGTACTTTATTGATTCCTTCAGGAGAGTTACCTCTGGAAAATGAAAATGTTGATAAAAAAGTAAAGTAAATAAAACGTATATAAATTCATGTTTAAAAGTTTACATACACTTGTAAAGAACATAATGTAATGGCTGTCTTGAGTTTCCAATAATTTGTACAGCTCTTATTTTTTTGTGATAGAGTGATTGGAGCACATACTTGTTGGTCATAAAAAACATTCATGAAGTTTGGTTCTTTTATGAATTTATTATGGGTCTACTGAAAATGTGACCAAATCTGCTTGGTCAAAAGTATACATTCAGCAATTTTAATATTTGGTTACATGTCCCTTGGCAAGTTTCACGGCAATAAGGTGCTTTTGGTAGCCTTCCACAAGCTTCTGGCAAGTTTCTGGTTTAATTTTTGATCATTCCTCTTGACACAATTGCTGCAGTTCAGCTAAATTTGTTGGCCTTCTGATATGGACTTGTTTCTTCAGCATTTTCCACACGTTTATGTCAGGACTTTGGGAAGACCTTTATAAAACCTTAATTTTAGCCTGATTTAGCCGTTCCTTTACCACTTTTGACATGTGTTTGGGGTCATTTTCATGTTGGAACACCCATCTGATGATTTTAGGATGTCCTGAAGAATTTGGAGGTAATTCTCCTTTTTCATTGTCCCATTTCCTTTCTGTAAAGCACCAGTTCCATTGGCAGCAAAACAAGCCCAGAGCATAATACTTCCACAACTATGCTTGACGGTAGGTCTGGTGTTCCTGAGATTAAAGGCCTCACCTTTTCTCCTCCAGACATGTTGCTGGGTATTGTGGCCAAACAGCTCAATTTGTGTTTTATCTGACCTTCTGGAGGAAAGTTCTGTGGTCAGATGAAACAAAAATGTTGGTGTTTGGCCACAAAGCAGATGACTACTTTTCTGACCCCCCAGGCCCACAATAAAGCAAAACTGCACATTTCAGTATGGCCTTTTATTGTGGGCAGCCTAAGGCACACCTGTGCTATAATCATGCTGTTTAATCAGCATCTAGATATGCCACACCTGTGAGGTGTGTTGGATTTTCTTGGCATGGAAGGAATTGCTCACCAGCACAGATTTAGACAGATTTGTGAACAATATTTGAGAGAAATATGTAATGTGTATATTGTAAAAGTTTGATATTTTTGAGTTCAACTCCTGAGAAATCCATTTATATTTTTGTTCAGTATATTATTATGTCTAAATTAAAGATTTTGTCAATTGTACATTTACTTTTACAGCATACTTTGTTTTAGGAGTTTGTGTTAAAACATTAGATTAGTTAACTGTTGGCAAACAACATATTTTCTTGTATTTTTGTGGCTAGTCGTTTCAGACACTGAGGGGTTATGTCTTTGTGCTTCATTACAAACTGCATGGAAATGAACCATGCTGTGTGTTTAAATCTGCTGGAACTGATTGCAAGCATCTTTTTAACAGGTATGTAGCATTTAAGGCTTGTTTTTAATAGCTCACTTGAAGGAACATGTTGTGGAAGGCTGTGTTGTGAGTTGTCTAGTGAAAACTTGTACAAATACTTTCAAGTTAAAATTATCAAGTACTGCTCACATGTCTCGGAAACACGGGTATTCTACAGTTACTATTATTAGAAACAGGGCAGCCGGTGGAAAGAAAATACGTAATGAGAGACAGCTTTTTATATCTCAGAAATATTATAGTAATGTATTTCCTACATAAATTCAAAATAAATAAATAAATAAATTACAGCAGACATCTAAAATGCATCAATTGAAATTAATTTTAATCATCCCCCTAACTCATCCAGCAGCTATAACATTATAAAAGGAAATTGCTGAATAGACGATATGTCTTTTTTTTTTTCTGACTGTCCAAATATGTTCAAACACACACGTAGTACAGAAGATTCTCTGTCCATCGTCTGTCTTTGCAGCAGTAGCACCTCTTGTCTCACAACCGTGTGCGTCTGTGTCAGGTAGTACTTCTTTCTGACACGTGCTAAATAAAGCGCAAAACAGTGATGAGTCCTGATGAATAACATTGCGCGTGCTGAACAATATATTCACATCTTCTCCTCCCGGAAATTGTGGGTGTTTTGACAATTAGCCTATATTTTGCATATTATTAAAGACAGAGACGCAAAATTGATTGCAATCCACTTTGCACACATTTAGTAGATCAGGTGTGCATGTGCTGTCAAGTTTGCACTTGTTTTAGTACAGGCAAACCTTTTGTAAATCAGGCCCTTAGTCGTATTGCCTCTAAAGCTAATGTTACAATTGTAAGTGCCAACAAAGCAAGTATGCCTGATAGAAAAATCACTTGACTGTACAGTAAGGCTATACTTTTACAAAACGTTGCTGGCTTAATGGTAATTTACATTGGCTGTGCCACATAGAGTGTATCTGGAAAGTATTCACGTTTTTTTTTTCTTGCAAATGTATTTAAGATAAAAACCTAAGAAATCACATATACATATGTATTCCAAGCCTTTGCTCAATACTTTGTGTATGCACCTTTGGCAGAAATTTTTGCTTCAAGTCTTTTGAATACGATGCCAAAAGCTTGGCACACCTATCTTTGGGCAGTTTCCTTTTTGCAGCACCTCTGAAGCTTAATCAGGTTGGATGGGAACGGTTGGTTTTCACAGACGATGCTAAATACACCTTATTCCAGCAACATGTCTTTCAGTCAATGAAAGATATGAAAAAACGATCTTCAAGAGGCAGAACCCCCTGCAAAACAACTGGTTCAGACTCGTCTCTCCCTCCGCCTTGAAGCACTGTGATGGTCAGCGGTCTCCAGTCTTCACAAACATCTTTAACACCTCACTGGAGACATGCCAAGTGCCAGCCTGTTTCTACTCCACCACCATCATTGGTGTCCCAAAAAAACAATAATCACTGGACTTAATGACTACAGACCCTTTCGCCCTGTCCTGTAGGGTGATTAAAGGGGAACATTATCAGCAGACCTATGTAAGCGTTAATATGTTGCAGAAAAAAGACCATATGTTTTTTTAACCGATTTCCAAACTCTAAAAGGGTGAATTTGGCGATTTAAACGCCTTTCAATTGTTGGCTGTCAGAGCGATGACCTTTTACCCGTGACGTTACAATGGGAAGCAATCCACCATTTTCTCATACACATTACACACACAAGTCAAAAAGCAATCGTTGGTTAGAAGGCTATCGCCGAATAGCTTCAATAGCTATTCGCTCAATAACTTCAGTTTCTTCTTCAACTTCATTTTCGCTATCTGCCTCCACACTCCAACCATCCGTTTCAATACATGCGTAATCTGTTGAATCGCTTAAACCGCTGAAATCCGAGTCTGAATCCGAGCTAATGTTGCTATATCTTGCTGTTCTATCCGCCATGTTTGTTTGTATTGGCATCACTATGTGACGTCACAGGAAAATGGACGGGTGGATTTACAGATAGCAAAAATCAGGCACTTTAAAGCCTTTTTTCAGGATATTCCATGATGGGTAAAATTTTGAAAAAAACTTCGAAAAATAAAATAAGTTACTGGGAACTGATTTTTATTGGTTTAAACCCTTCTGAAATTGTGATAATGTTCCCCTTTAAGTCTTTTGAGCGCCTTAAACACCCCAAAGACATCACTGACCTCCTCCTGGAGCCTCTACAGTTCTACCGAGAAAACAGGTATGCTGATGACGCTGTCAAATTGGCCCTCCACTCTATCCTCAAGCATCTGGACTCAGCAGAAACGTGCGTCAGAATCGGTTTTGTGGACTTTAGCTCTGCTTTCAATACAATACGCTGCTCCAGGACAGGCTGTTTCAGCTAACCGTGCATGACCCCATCAGCTGGTAAATCAAAGACAGGAGAAAGCAGGTGAAGCTTGGAAAGAATGTCTCGGACAGCAGGACCATTAGCACTCCCCTCAAGGCTGTTTTCTTTCCCTTCTGCTCTTCTCCCTGTATACCAGGGGTCACCAACGCGGTGCCCGCGGGCACCAGGTCGCCCGTAGGGACCATATGAGTAGCCCGCTGGCCTGTTCTAAAAATAGCTCAAATAGCAGCACTTACCAGTGAGCTGCCTCTATTTTTTTTAAATTGTATTTAATTATTAGCAAGCCGGTCTCGCTTTGCTCGACAATTTTAATTCTAAGAGAGACAAAACTCAAATAGAATTTGAAAATCCAAGAAAATATTTTAAAGACTTGGTCTTCACTTGTTTAAATACATTCATTTATTTTTTTATTTTGCTTCTTATAACTTTCAGAAAGACAGTTTGGAGAAAAAATACAACCTTAAAAATGATTTTAGGATTTTAAACACAAATACCTTTTTACCTTTTAAATTCCTTCCTTTTCTTTCCTGACAATTTAAATCAATGTTCAAGTAATTTTTTTTATTGTAAAGAATAATAAACACATTTTAATTTAATTCTTCATTTTAGCTTCTGTTTTTTCGACGAAGAATATTTGTGAAATATTTCTTCAAACTTATTATGATTAAAATTCATAAAAATTATTCTGGCAAATCTAGAAAATCTGTACAATCAAATTTACATCTTATTTCAAAGTCTTTTGAATTTGTTTTAAAATTTTTGTTCTGAAAAATCTAGAAGAAATAATGATTTGTCTTTGTTAGAAATATAGCTTGGTCCAATTTGTTATATATTCTAACAAAGTGCGGATTGGATTTTAACCTCTTTAAAACATGTCATCAAAATTACAAAATTAATCTTAATCAGGAAAAATTGTTAATGATGTTCCATAAATGTTTTTAATTTTTTCAAAAAGATTCGAATTAGCTAGTTTTTCTCTTAATTTTTTTCGATGGAATTTTGAATTTGAAAGAGTCGAAATTGAAGAGAAACTATGTTTCAAAATTTAATTTTTTTTTTTTTTTCGTGTTTTCTCCTCTTTTAAACCGTTCAATTAAGTGTTTTTTTCATCCTTTATTCTCTACAAAAAAACTTCCGTGAAAGGAAAAAAAATGTACGACCTAATGACAGACAGAAATACCCATTTTTTTTATATATATATATATATATATATATATATATATATTAAAGGTAAATTGAGCAAATTGGCTATTTCTGGCAATTAATTTAAGTGTGTATCAAACTGGTAGCCCTTCGCATTAATCAGTACCCAAGAAGTAGCTCTTGGTTTCAAAAAGGTTGGTGACTCCTGCTGTATACAAACAGCTTCACCTCTAGTCACCAGTCTGTCAAGCTCCTCGAGTTTTCCGACGACACCACACTCATTGGACTCATCTCTGGTGGGGAAGACAGTGGAGATGGTTGAGGACTTTAGAGAAAAACACTGCAATCCGCAGCTGCATCGTCGTTGGTGACTTTACTGTGTCTACTGTGGAGTTTTCCCACTTCCAGGGGACAAAAATCACCAAGGATCTCAAGTGGCAGCTGAACATCACCTCTCTCATCAAAAAAGGACAGCAGAGAATGTACTTTCTGCGGCAGCTGAAAAAGTTCAAGTTGCAAATGACCACGATGGCACACTCTTACTTCAAAGTCTGGTATGCAGCACCACAGCGACAGACAAGTGCATGAGACGAAAACGAATCATCCTCTCTGCAGAGAAGGTCAATGGCTGCAATCTAATCTGAACACCTCCAGGACCCTGAGGTCCTGGAGGTGTTCAGATTAGATTGCAGCCGACCCCTCTCACATGGACTGTTTGAGACCCTTCCCTCTGGTCAGAAGGCTGCAGTCCATCAGGGACAAAACGTCTTGACTGAAAAACAGTCTCTTTCCCTCTGCTATGAGACTAATCAACAATGTCCCTGCCTGTCCCTCTCCTTCCACATAACACAACTCTCATCTGCCTCACAGTGACAAAACATCCGTTTATGTGTTACATTACCGCTCACTGGACTTTACATTATTACTTACTTGCACCCCATTGCAACTTTTATACATTTTGTGAGTGTTTTTTTTTTTTTGTAATTATGTTTTATAAAAATATTGTATTTTTTTTATTGGCAGTTGCTTCTTATATTTTATTTTACCTAAGTTCTTTATATTTTGGCTTTATTCCTCACGTTAGATGTTTTCACACCAATACACCACACAAATTCCTTTTGTTTACATGTATTCGGCAAAAAATAAAAAGATTCTGATAATACGTCTTAGCTCAGTAACACACCATAACATATGCATTACTGCCATCTAAAGTTTTAGAATTGCAAATGCATAGAAAGTCTATTGTAGAATACTTGCAAATGAGACTCAGAAGTGTAATAAATTAAGGTCCCAGTTGGTACAGTCATGGTCAAAAGTTTACATACACTTGTAAAGAACATAGCTTATTTTGCGGACTATAAGTCACAGTTTTTTATATATATACTCCGGTGCGACTTATGTGTGAAATTATTAACACATTACCGTAAAATATCAAATAATATTATTTATCTAATTTGCTGAAGAGACTAAGAAAATATCAGCAATCGTCACACACACGTCAACCAATAACAATTTGCCGGGGGAGGGTCATGGCAGAAGTGCATTGTGGGTCATGGAATGCTAACTGCTATATGCTATATGCTACTGGCGTAGCTATTAAAATGGATAATTTTATCGTTGGCGGTAACTTCTATAAACCGAGAAGGGCTGAACAAAAATTGGACCGAAAAGGAAATCATATACTGCAGATTACAAGCTGGACGTAGTGAAATATGCAGCAGAAAACGACAAGAGGAAGCGGTGCATACCTATGGAGTTAGCAGAGTTGTTTAGAAGCGACATCAAGGAAGAAGGGGTTGGGGGCGCGTGTATAATATATCCAAGAGTCACGGATGCACGGCATTATTGGTCATTCCTATGCTGCGTTTATAATATGCCACAGAGCCAATACTCTCCAGAAATGTGTTTGTTATTCTTATTTGGTGTGGGTTCACAGAGTGTGGCACATATTAGTAAGAGTGTTAAAATTGTTTTATATCACAACAATTACTGTGATCTGTACGGCTGTGGAACAAGACGCCAGGTTTACACACAGTAAAGGCAAATTAAGACTCCTCCGCCATTTTGAAAATAACAGCAGGGGAAGCGTCACTCGTGACGTCACGAATTTGACCCGGTGGTAAAAGTAAGCATACGCTTATTAATTTGGTGAGCGAGTTTTACCCGGCAGTAATTCAAAGCAGGTGCATATTACATGCCCAGCGGCTATTCAAGGAAATAAAGTATATATGTCCCTTTGCAAGTTTCACTGCAATAAGGCACATTTGGTAGCCATCCACAAGCTTCTGGTTGAATTTTGACCACTCCTCTTGACAAAATTGGTGCAGTTCAGCTAAATTTGTTGGTTTTCTGACATGGACTTGTTTCTTCAGCATTGTCCACACATTTAATTCAGGATTTTAGTATTCTAATTTTAGCCTGATTTAGCCATTCCTTTAAAACTTTGACGTGTGTTTAGGGTCATTGTCCTGTTGGAGAACCCAACTGCGCCCAAGACCCAACCTCCGGGCTGATGATTTTAGGTTGTCCTGAAAAATTTTGAGGTAATTCTCCTCTTTCATTGTCCCATTTACTCTCTGTAAAGCACCAGTTCCATTGGCAGCAAAACAGGCCCAAAACATAATACCACCACAACCATGCTTGATGGTAGAAATGGCGTTCCTGGGTTTACCTTTTGTCCTCCGAACATATTGCTGGGTATTGTGGCCAAGTTAAAGGAAACTGCAGGTTGTCTTCTTCTCATGGATTTATTACAATCTATGACAAGCAATGTAATGTTTGCTGTGGCCTGGAACAAAATGGCACACAAACAACTATCAGACATGCAGCCAATATTACATACAGATAATGTGTCATGATGAGACATACAAATATAAATTAAATACACCAAGGACATAAGTAAAGGAAATTAAATGAGCTCAAATATACCTACAAACGAGGCATAATGATGCAATATGTACATACAGCTAGCCTAAATAGCATGTTAGCATTGATTAGCTTGCAGTCAAGCAGTGACCAAATATGCCTGATTAGCACTCCACACAAGTCAATAACATCAACAAAGCTTACCTTTGTGCATTATCACACAGCATGACGTGTTTGGTGGACAAAATTAGACAAAGGAGTGGCATAAAACACGTCTTACTGTGGCAGCGTCAGAGAAAACTGTGCAAGCATATAAACAAACTATGATGCGTTTAAGGACCGTCAAAATTAGTAGGAGAAAACAGCGCTTGCCAACTCCTCTCCTCAGTGAAGCATGTTTAATATAAACAGTGGGATTTCCAGCAATCAGTAATGTTTGTGTCATGTTTGCTCTCTTACAGAAACCATATTAAAAATAAAACTATATTTTTCCACCATCTTTACCATTCCATACATTTTTAAAAAAGCTCCAGTGAGCCACTAGGGGGGCGCTAAATACCCGCATGCGGCTGCCGAACCCCGTCATAGTGTTGATGCCAGAAAGAGTATCATTTACAGTATTTTTTTAAAAATGATTATAAATAATATATTGCCTAACATGTTCTTGTTTTTCCAACTCCTAGTTACAGGAGAAATATAATCTTACAGAAAAATGTTGTTTAAAACATGTGTACACACGTACAACACTTAAGACCTTCAGTATATCAGTATGTGGAATTGAATTATGGGATTAATTAAGTAAAGAAATCAAACAACGTACTAATATAATCCACTTCAAGAAACTCTTCAAACTTAAAGTGCTTACAAAATACAAAGAAGAAGAACCATGATAAAAATTCTGAAGTTATTTGTCACAGCGCGGGCTCGATCCCGGTTGTCATCTGCAACAAGGGCTGCCAGCACTTCCATTGGAAGCACAACAGGACACGCTCCTGCTCGCGCTGGCCACATCACGCCGGCAAGGCTGCGGGCGATCAGCATTCAGCACACTTGGCACTGATGACGGAGAGTAGTTTAAGAACCAGTGGACCCAAGGATCCTGCGCTGGAACGTAATCCTATGTTACATAGTAAGCATCTCGTGTCTTGCTTCCATCCCGCATACTTGTTCTCTCCCTGTGACTTCCTTGTTCCCGTGTCTGTTTCATGAGGGGTTCCCTCAATCATCAGGAGAAATCTCCTGATGATTGAGGGAACCCCTCATGAAACAGTTCGGTAGAGAGGAAAGAGTCTTATGGTTTTTTTCCCACACATACATATATTGCGCTCCACCACGGTATCGAGCGCTATTCTCTGGATAATCCAATTAAGACATATATATATATACATATATATATATATATATGTGTGTGTGTATATATATATATATATATATATATATATATATATATATATATAGAGAGAGAGAGAGAGAGAGAGAGAGAGAGAGAGAGAGAGAGACATAGAGAGAGAGAGAGAGCTACACCACCCCCTTGTTGAACTGTGCCGTCACTACTCCTCCTGTAAATGTAACATCCATCCATCCATCCATTTTCTACCGCTTATTCCCTTTCGGGGTCGCGGGGGCGCTGGCGCCTATCTCAGCTACAATCGGGCAGAAGGCAGGGTACACCCTGGACAAGTCGCCACCTCATCGCAGGGCCAACACAGATAGACAGACAACATTCACACATTATTTCATTTATAAATTAATTTTCTAGATAATCGTACTTATCTCACCATATGAAATATAACTTATTTCACTAATTATTATTTATTTATTTAGTATTGTTATTACTTATGGAGTATATTGTGAATACATTGAGAACAATAAGTGAACAAAAGTTTTAGGAACTGCTGTGTAAAGGAAAATGGGAAAGATTAAATAAAATACTAAACCTACTCCTTTTCAAACATGTTGAATGGTAAATGGGTTGTACTTGTATAGCGCTTTTCTACCCCTTTTTAAGGAGCCCAAAGCGCTTTGACAGTATTTACACATTCGCCCATTCACACACTGACGGTGGGAGCTGCCATGCAAGGCGCTAACCAGGGCCCATCAGGAGCAAGGGTGAAGTGTCTTGCCCAAGGACACAACAAACGTGACTAAGATGGTAGAAGGTGGGGATTGAACCAGTAACCCTCAGATTGCTGGCACAGCCACTCTACCAACTTCGCCAAGCCGTCCCCTTGAATAGAGGAACTGGAAATTGTGATGTATTATGTTGCATGCATGTTCGGAAATAAACACAAACTCAACTCAACATCGTTCAATCTTTACTAAAAATATCACTTTCCCCCCCCCCCTCTGATTGTTTCCACTTCATCTTGGCTGCAGATCACGTGTGTGCTGCTGTGGATTTCTTAAGTGGTGTTTGCTTTTCCTCTTCCAGATTTTGGAAACTCTCTATGAAAATTTGAGAAAGCCGTAGAAATAAGACTCATCGTCACATTCTCCACCGAGGCCCGTGCCACACAACACAAGGATCCGATTTTAAAAAGCAGACAGTAGATCAGCTGCATACCTTTGAAAAATGAATACAGACGATGACATCATTGCTGAACATGCCAGAAAGTGGTCATGGAATTGAGCCGCTTTGCTTCATGGATCAGTCCAGGATGACCTGGAAAGCACTACGTGTCGAGATGACGTCAAAACGACCTTAGAACCCTGACCTTTGTTGGCGACAAAAATGTTGGTCTTCTTTTCAGGTTGTTAAGTCTGGTCCAGCTAAACAAATTATACATGCTCCATTATGGAGTGTAATTTCCTTTTAATCACATCTTCTTGATAAGAAATGATTAATAATAGATATTGTGTATCCAAAAGGTTTGGAGTTGGGCTTCACAAGCTTGCACCCAACTTTAAATCTGCCACTATTTACAAGCTGCTCTCTACTAAGCTAGAAAATTGCCTTTTGCATCAGATGACATATATAACAAAACATGTCTGCCTCGAGAGTTGCAATTTACATAATTGAAGTCTGCATGTGCACCCTGCTATCAGTGGCATCTGCAGCAGTTATCCCGTTTGACATTTTCCTGCCATTGCTGGGTTCAACTTTAAACATTCCCTGTGTGACTTTGCATCATCATGTGTTATATTATTTCTAGTAGACAAATACATTAGTAGCTAGCAGTATAGAACAACATTTATTTTGCAATATATCACATGTTCTCTCTCTCATGGTACAGCCGTAGCGGTGATGGATGTACGCTATAAGGCTGGTGTGCTCAGGTCGGCATTTTCTAGGGTCCCCCGCAACTATGAAGAATCGTCAGGGTTACACATTTAATTGTGTCGTGATCCCCAAAATACAGAGACGGTAGGCGACGTGCAGGTAAAAAAGTTTAATTAACCTAGTAAATGTCAAAATGTAGACCAAGGGTCACCAACGCGGTGCCCGCGGGCACCAGGTCGCCCGTAAGGACCAGATGAGTAGCCCGCTGGTCTGTTCTAAAAATAGCTCAAATAGCAGCACTTACCAGTGAGCTGCCTCTATTTTTTTAATTTTATTTATTTAATAGCAAGCTGGTCTCGCTTTGCTCGACATTTTTAATTCTAAGAGAGACAAAACTCAAATAGAATTTGAAAATCCAAGAAAATATTTTTAAAGACTTGGTCTTCATTTGTTTAAATAAATTCATTTATTTTTTTACTTTGCTTCTTATAACTTTCAGAAAGACAATTTTAGAGAAAAAAGACAACATTAAAAATGATTTTAGGATTTTTAAACACATATACCTTTTTACCTTTTAAATTCCTGCCTCTTCTTTCTTGACAATTTAAATCAATGTTCAAGTATTTTTTTTTTTTATTGTAAAGAATAATAAATACATTTTGATTTAATTCTTCATTTTAGCTTCTGTTTTTTCGACGAAGAATATTTGTGAAATATTTCTTCAAAATTATAATTAAAATTCAAAGAAAATACTCTTGCAAGTCTAGAAAATCTTTAGAATCAAATTTAAATCTTATTTCAAAGTCTTTTGAATTTCTTTTAAAATGTTTGTTCTGGAATATATAGAAAAAATAATGATTTGTCTTTGTTAGAAATATAGCTTGGTCCAATTTTTATATATATTCTAACAAAATGCAGATTGGATTTTAACCTATTTAAAACATGTCATCAAAATTGTAAAATTAATCTGATAAGTAAAAATTACTAATGATGTTCCATAAATTATGTTTTAAATTTTTTCAAAAAGATTCGAATTAGCTAGTTTTTCTCTTCTTTTTTTTGGTTGAATTTTGAATTTTAAAGATAAACTCTGTTTTAAAATTCAGTATTCTTTTTATTTCCCGTTTTCTCCTCTTTTAAACCGTTTAATTAAGTGTTTTTTTCATCTTTTATTCTTTACAAAAAACCTTCCATAAAAGGAAGTTTTGTTTTCCCGGAATGCAAAGTAACTGGATTGGACATGGCGTGAAGGTAAATACATGATTTAATAATACTATAAAAAGTGAAAACAAAGGGCACGCACCAGGCGGAGACAAAAACTTGGCTAAGGAAACAAAAAGCATTTTGACGTAAACTAGGGACTGTCAGGACTTTGACTTGGATTTGTATTGCTTCTTCGACGCAATGGGAATTTGGAACGAGCCAGACGTGAATGTAAGTACATTGTTAATTTATTTAACCACTATAATACAAAAACAGGAAAACAAAGGCGGATAATAAACTGGGCTAAACTCCAAACAAAACAGCACAATGGCATGACTATATACAAATAAACAAAAGATACTATCTATGGTACAGAACAAACCAAAAACATGCACTGAGGCATAAATACAAACAAAATCTTACGTGGTGTGGTCGACACAATAAACAGCGTGGCAAGGCATGAAGGTTGGCAAGGAAAGGTAGGTGCGTGGTCATGAGGGTTCAATACAAAGTCCGGTACAGTAGGTAAGTAATATGCAGCACAAGCATGTAGCAAGTAGTACAGCATAAGCAAAAGCAAAGTTCCCTGGATGAGGACAAAAACAGAATGGTATAAATAATGACTGTGATGATGATTACTAACAGGTGTGAGGCTGAGGACAGGGGCCTGACTTGGAGACCAGGTGGAAAATAATGAGTAACTATGGAAACAAACAAAACCAGGAAGTGCAAAACGGGAAACAAGAGTCCAAATACAAAACATAACATGATCAAACATGAACCCAGATTAATAGGCATGACAAGGACATAAAACACAAAACATGGCATAATTAAACAAACACATATTTGCGGTGACGTGAGCAGGGCAGCATGAACTATGACATGAAACAGGCATGAAACAGAGTGGTCATAAAAAGAGTGACGCTGCCAGAACGACAAACTGAAAAACCAGGCTTAAATAAAAAGGACATGATAGAAACAGGTGCGTGGGTCCAACACGTGAGACAGGAAAAACTAATGGGTCGCCATGGTGACAAAACGGAGTAGTGAAAAAACAGGAACTAATGGAGTCTTGAAGTAACAGAACATAACTAAAAAAAACATGATCACAAGACATGACAGTAAAAATAACAAAAGGTATAAAACATCAGGCTCGTGCAGAGAACGTAGTGGCAGCCAGGTAAAACAGCACAAAAACAAAAAGTAACACAATACAACTATCTACCACTTAAATAGAAGAACCTTAAATAGGGCCTTGTGACGAATAGAAAACAGGTGTGCTGTTGGATGATCGTGTGCTTCTGTCAGGACGCTTCAATATTTGTTTGTGCTCGGCACCAGGTGCGACCACTTTGCTCCCCATCCCCGCCTACACTGCTCACAAGTTGACATCACCGGGGGTTTGTGTATTATTCCGCAGTGTTTAGTTTGTGTCAGCGCTCCTTCCTCACTGTTTTTTCCACTTCCCGTGCGTTTCCCCTGCCCTGTCACAGCCAGTGTGGAGCGCTGATTGACACCCCTGCCTCCGCTTGGTGATTAGGACACGCACCTGTTGACAATCAGCATCCGAGTTCTGTATAATTCCAACGCCGTGTTTCAGTGAGTACATTTGAGTGTGTTGCCGTTTTGTTGTGATAGTGGTTTGCAAAGTGTTGCCATCTTTTGCAAACTTTAATGTTTCTGTTCTTGCAAATATATTTAAACTAGCATACTTTGTCTGTCTCAGCATCATGGTGTCACACTGACTGCCAATATGTAAGTTTGTGATAATGTAAATAATTTGTTTGATTTTGTATATCTTGTTCGTCAGGTGGTGTCAAATTAAGGACTGCAGATTATTTGACAGCCTGGTGTACCTATTGAATCTCTGTGAGTAATGTATGCACACTGACCATAAACTAATATGTGTACGTGCATATAAATGATAAATGGGTTGTACTTGTATAGCGCTTTTCTACCTTCAAGGTACTCAAAGCGCTTTGACACTACTTCCACATTTACCCATTCACACACACATTCACACACTGATGGAGGGAGCTGCCATGCAAGGCGCCAACCAGCACCCATCAGGAGCAAGGGTGAAGTGTCTTGCTCAGGACACAACGGACGTGACGAGGTTGGTTCTAAGTGGGATTTGAACCAGTGACCCTCGGGTTGCGCACGGCCACTCTCCCACTGCGCCACGCCGTCCCTATATATATATATATATGTATATATATATATGTATATTACGGCTGCGAATCTTTGGGTGTCCAACGATTCGATTCAATATCGATTCTTGGGGTCGTGATTTGATTATAAATCGATATTTTCTATTCAACGCGATTCTCGATTCAAAAACGATATTTTTCCGATTCAAAACGATTCTGTATTCATTCAAAACATAGGATTTCAGCAGGATCTACCCCAGTCTGCTAACATGCTTGCAGAGTAGTAGATTTTTTTAAAAAAAAGCTTTTATAATTGTAAAGGACAATGTTTTATCAACTGATTGCAATAATGTACATTTGTTTTAACTATTAAACAAACCAAAAATATGACTTATTTTATCTTTGTGAAAACATTGGACACAGTGTGTTGTCAAACTTATGAGATGCGTTGCAAGTGTTCTTTTTTTAAATTTTTTATAAATGTCTAATGATAATGTCAATGAGGGATTTTTAATCACTGCTATGGTGCAACTATAACTAATATTGATACTGCTGTTGATAATATTCATTTTGGTTTTACTACTTTTGGTTTGTTCTTTGTCGTGTTTGTGTCTCCTTTTAATTGCTCTGTTTATTGCAGTTCTTAGTGTTACTGGGTCAGGTTTGGTTTTGGAATTGGATTGCATTGTTATGGTATTGCTGTGTAGTGGTTTATTGGATTGATTAAAAAAATAATAATAAATTAAAAAAAATGTTAATCAACAAAAAAAAAGATTTTTTAAAAATGAGAATCGATTCTGAATTGCACAATGTATTCGAATTGATTTTTCCCCACCCCCTAATATATATGTATATATATATGTATATATATATATATATATATATATATATATATATATATATATATATATATATATATATATATAGCAGTTTGTAAACAATATAATATTGGCATTAAACAATAATTATTTGTGAATATAAACATAGAACCAAAAAATATCGATATCATCATGTTGGGGTCGATAATACTGCTCTTTGTATCGATACTGTTGATAATTGGATCGACACGCCCATCCCCTCGCCTCTCACCCCCAGGGGTCATGGACCCTCGGATGTGCGTGTATGCACTTAATGAAAAGGTTTTTTTTTTTTTATTATAACCATTATTCTCATTTGTATACTGTCAACATTGCCTCTCTAAATAACCAATGAAATACAATTTACAGCACCGTCAATCAAATTTGATTGTCTTATGGCTGCTTTCCAGGTTATTTGTCGTCTTTTTATTAGCTCGCTGACTCAATTTCCTCCAGCTTTGCTTTAATGCTTAAAATGACAAATATTACACCAAATCTTTTTTTTTTTTTTTTTTTTGAAGCGATCACGACAATGATTGTTGTTAAAGAAAAGAACAAGACTTAAAGGCCTACTGAAATGAGATTTTCTTATTTAAACGGGGATAGCAGGTCCATTCTATGTGTCATACTTGATTATTTCGCGATATTGCCATATTTTTGCTGAAAGGATTTAGTAGAGAACATCGACGAAAAAGTTTGCAACTTTTGGTCACTAAGAAAAAAGCCTTGCCTATACCGGAAGTCGCAGACGATGACGTCACCCGTGTGATGGCTCCTCACATCCTCTCATTGTTTTTTAATGGGAGCCTCCAACAAAAAGAACTATTCGGACCGAGAAAACGACAATTTCTCCATTAATTTGAGTGAGGATGAAAGATTCGTGTTTGAGGATATTGATAGCGAAGGGCTGGAAAAAAAAAAAATCAAGTTAAAAAAAAAGGCGATTGCATTGGGACGGATTCAGATGTTTTTAGACACATTTACTAGGATAATTCTGGGAAATCCCTTATATTTCTATTGTGTTGCTAGTGTTTTAGTGAGTTTAATAGTAACTGATAGTCAGGGGGGTTTGTCCACGGGTGTCTTGAGGCCAGTGTCTGAGGGAAGTCGACGGCAGCTGTATTGACAGCACAAGCTCAGCTGATCCCTGGTAAGTGGCGACCTTTTACCACAATTTTGTCACCGAAAATTACTGGTTGACATTTGGTTGCGATCCATATTTGCTTGACCGCTCGGATCCTTAGGAAAGCTTCACCTCCGGGAATTTTAAACAAGGAATCAATGTGTGTTTGTGTGGCTAAAGGCTAAAGCTCCCCAACTCCATCTTTCTACTTTGACTTCTCCATTATTAATTGAACAAATTGCAAAAGATTAAGCAACACAGATGTCCAGAATACTGGGTAATTATGCGGTTAAAGCAGACGACTTTTAGCTATGTGTGTGTGCGCAGCGCTATTATTTCCTTACAGTCCGTGACGTCACGCGTACACGTCATCATTCCGCGACGTTTTCAACAAGAAACTCCCGGGAAAATGTGAAATTGCAATTTAGTAAACTAAAAAGGCCGTATTGGCATGTGTTGCAACGTTAATATTTCATCATTGATATATAAACTATCAGACTGCGTGGTCGGTAGTAGTGGCTTTCAGTAGGCCTTTAAGCCTAGTCTTGTATTCTGCCATGTAAATAAGCTATTCAGAGTCCAGCTAGACCCAGAATGCAATGCTTTTCCACGTCACACTTTCAAACCCTATAGGCTCACTTCCTCAACCCCGCCATGGCGCACCTGGGCAAGGCACCAAACCCAGCGGCATGTGTGTGTGGGTGTGACAACATTCGGAATAGCCCCCCCACTCTGACATCTTTCCTTTTTTTACTTGCATATGCGGAGTGATTGATAATTGATGTAATATGGTATATTGTACATGCAATTTCTCCCTTGTGTCACAATTTGGGGACTGCTCTTTTTCTTGTAATAATATTTTATTAGAGCGTATCAAAATACGAATTGGTATTTCAGACTCAGCCCTGTCGTGGTTTAACTCTTATCTTACTGATAGGATGCAGTGCGTCTCCTATAACAGTGTGACCTCGGACTATGTTAAGGTAACGTGTGGAGTTCCCCAGGGTTCGGTCCTTGGCCCTGTACTCTTCAGCATCTACATGCTGCCGCTAGGTGACGTCATACGCAAATACGGTATTAGCTTTCACTGTTATGCTGATGACACCCAACTTTACATGCCCCTAAAGCTGACCAACACGCCGGACTGTAGTCAGTTGGAAGCGTGTCTTAATGAAATTAAACAATGGATGTCCGCTAACTTTTTGCAACTTAATGCCAAAAAAACGGAAATGCTGATTATCGGTCCTGCTAGACACCGACCTCTATTTAATAATACAACTTTAACATTTGACAACCAAATAATAAAACAAGGTGACTCTGTAAAAAATCTGGGTATTATCTTCGACCCAACTCTCTCCTTTGAGTCACACATTAAAAGCGTTACTAAAACGGCCTTCTTTCATCTCCGTAATATCGCTAAAATTCGCTCCATTTTGTCCACTAAAGACGCCGAGATCATTATCCATGCGTTTGTTACGTCTCGTCTCGATTACTGTAACGTATTATTTTCGGGTCTCCCAATGTCTAGCATTAAAAGATTACAGTTGGTACAAAATGCGGCTGCTAGACTTTTGACAAGAACAAGAAAGTTTGATCATATTACGCCTGTACTGGCTCACCTGCACTGGCTTCCTGTGCACTTAAGATGTGACTTTAAGGTTTTACTACTTACGTATAAAATACTACACGGTCTAGCTCCAGCCTATCTTGCCGATTGTATTGTACCGTATGTCCCGGCAAGAAATCTGCGTTCAAAAGACTCCGGCTTATTAGTGATTCCTAGAGCTCAAAAAAAGTCTGCGGGCTATAGAGCGTTTTCCGTTCGGGCTCCAGTACTCTGGAATGCCCTCCCGGTAACAGTTCGAGATGCTACCTCAGTAGAAGCATTTAAGTCTCATCTTAAAACTCATCTGTATACTCTAGCCTTTAAATAGACCTCCTTTTTAGACCAGTTGATCTGCCGCTTCTTTTCTTTCTCCTATGTCCCCCCCTCCCTTGTGGAGGGGGTCCGGTCCGATGACCATGGATGAAGTACTGACTGTCCAGAGTCGAGACCCAGGATGGACCGCTCGTCGGGACCCAGGATGGACCGCTCGCCTGTATCGGTTGGGGACATCTCTACGCTGCTGATCCGCTTGAGATGGTTTCCTGTGGACGGGACTCTCACTGCTGTCTTGGAGCCACTATGGATTGAACTTTCACAGTATCATGTTAGACCCGCTCGACATCCATTGCTTTCGGTCCCCTAGAGGGGGGGGGTTGCCCACATCTGAGGTCCTCTCCAAGGTTTCTCATAGTCAGCATTGTCGCTGGCGTCCCACTGAATGTGAATTCTCCCTGCCCACTGGGTGTGAGTTTTCCTTGCCCTTTTGTGGGTTCTTCCGAGGATGTTGTAGTCGTAATGATTTGTGCAGTCCTTTGAGACATTTGTGATTTGGGGCTATATAAATAAACATTGATTGATTGATTGATTGTTGAATTAAAATTGCTGCTCTGCAAAAAAAAAAAAAAAAAAAAAAACTTCCAAACTGGGCCCTGCCAAGCGGATGACATTACACAGTTACAGTATATTTACATCATTAAATGATTTCCTCAAGTCAAAAAGGTGGTGTTTTTTTAACCATGACACAATGTGGAAAAATAGTTTGAATAGCAGCCGTGAGTGTGCAGTTCCTTTTACATGGTCTCCACAGCAGCAGCTGCCTGGTATTTTGAGGTCAGAGTGATTTAGCCATCATGGAAAAGGGGGAAACTCCCGGGGGACCTCTGTGGGTAACACATCTGAGCACAGGCTCATCCTGCAGATTGCTCTCAATAAACCTCTCTCCCTGCTAGGAAACCACTAATGAAGTGTTATATCACCCAATTATGCACTTTGATAAATAATATACATACAATAATGATAAATACATGATAAATGGGTTGTACTTGTATAGTGCTTTTCTACCTTCAAGGTACTCAAAGCGCTTTGACACTACTTCCACATTTACCCATTCACACACACATTCACACACTGATGGAGGGAGCTGCCATGCAAGGCGCCAACCAGCACCCATCAGGAGCAAGGGTGAAGTGTCTTGCTCAGGACACAACGGACGTGACGAGGTTGGTACTAGGTGGGATTTGAACCAGGGCCCCTCGGGTTGCGCACGGCCACTCTACCACTGCGCCACATTTTGTATATAAGAGCGGAATATACCGCATTGGAGAAACATTTTTCCATAGTGAGCCACAATATTTACTCTGAAACAGGGGTGTCAAACGTACTGCCAGTGGGCTGGATCGGGTCCACGAACAGGTTTTATCCGGCCCGCGGGATGAGTTTGCTAAGTATAAAAATGAGTGGAAATTTTTGAATGAAAGAAAACTGCTATTCAAAATGTGTCCACTAGATTCTGCAAAAGCAATTCTTTGCATCTTTGTAGATTACCGAATTTCCTTGAATTGCCGCAGGGCATATAGTATGCGCCTGCCTTGAATTACTGCCGGGTCAAACTCGCTTCCCAAAATAACTAGCGCTTGCTTAGTATTACCGCCTGGTCAAACTCGTGACGTCACGAGTGACACTTCCCCTGTGATCATTTTCAAAATGGAGGAGGCTGATTTCAATACCGGTAATTTGAAATCGCATAAAAGGAAGAAGATTAAGAGCTATTCAGTAGGATTTAAGGTCCAAGCTTACATCACACTCAAATTTTAACTGCATACCTTTGGTAAGTGCCGGCGTGAGAAGAGGTTTTAAAATAGTTAGCGCATGCTTACTTTTACCGCATGCCTTTGGTAAGCGCAGGAGTGAGAAGAGGTTTTGAAATAGTTAGCGCATGCTTACTTTTACCGCATGCCTTTGGTAAGCGCAGGAGTGAGAAGAGGTTTTAAATTAATTAGCGCCCCGGCGGCAATTCAAGGGAATACGGTATGCTACATATGTAAAAAATAAAAAATAAACCATATGTATTTAATATTTGTAGCTGAGATAGGCACCAGCGCCCCCCGCGACCCCAAAAAGAATAAGCGGTAGGAAATGGATGGATGTTTGCTATGGTGCATTATGTATTTATTATTTATCTTGGATATAATTGTTATAATATGAAAAGAGGTAGGATTTAAGAAGCTCTGCTTCCTCCTACTCCTTTTCAGACATGCTGTAATGAAACGACTGGAACTGTGTGATTGTGTGATTGTATTGTATGCATTTTCGAAATAAACTGAAACTGAAACATGATGTCCGTGCACCAGTCGAGGAAAGTAGGAAAACTACATAAACAACATTCTTTAATTTGATTTTGATACTATTTTTGTATCTTGATAGATTGAAAAATAACACCAAACGAGTTGACTGATGAACATTACCACACAATTTATTCAGAAAGTATAAATAACGACAAATAAAGATAGAATACTATTAACCGCAACATGTACCATATTTTTCGGACTATAAGTTGCAGTTTTTTTCATAGTTTGGCCAGGGGTGCGACTTTTACTCAGGACTAATGTGTGAAATTATTAACACATTACCGTAAAATACCAAATAATATTGTTTAGGTCATTCACGTAAGAGACTAGACCAGGGGGTGTCAAACGTGGACCGGATCAGGCCCGCCAACAGGTTTTATCCGGCCCGCGTGATGACTGTGCCAAGTATCAAAATGAGTTGCATTTTTTTTTTTTTTTGAATGAAAGAAACTGCTGTTCTAAATGTGTCCACTGGGTGTCACAATAACAATTCTGATAGGACTAGCAAGAGGTACAAAGTAAAGCATTGAAACTTAAAAGCTGCCGTTTTATGTCGTTATTTGGCACCCTTATGCCCCAACAATGTCTTTGTGTGGGTTTTGAGAATAGACGGTAATATCTTGTGTACTCGGATAATCAACTTTTTGTCTTCAAAATCAACTTTTACCTTGAAAATCATTTTTTGTCTTGAAAATCAACTTTTATCATCGCAAAATGCCTTGTTGTTGTCCCTTTTCGATAATAATAACATTGATAATGATAATAGATGGATAAAACGTTTTTCTATACACCCAAAACGCTTCGGAATATCAGAGCCATTAGAGGCGGGACATGGACCAAACCGGTGAAATAAGGTGTCCGCCACGACAGGCACCAACTAAGGTATGAAAATATAGTGAGAAAACTTAACCCTTTTGGATAGTTTTACCTCTGATTCTTACGGTTTGTTGAGTTAGCTCTGAATTGATACGTGGACATGACAAAGGAAGTATTTGATACCTCGAAGAGTTCACATGTTGTTTTTTGTCCAATCCCAGAAATACTGTGACTTAAAGTTTAATCCTGGCTTTGCAGATAAACTGAGACCATGTCTAAACTTATTGTGTTTTTGAAACTGCACCAATTTCCTCAGAATTTTCAACAAACTTGAAGTGTTTTTTCCAGAGGATTATTTGTGATTTGTACGTTTTCACAATGTGCTTGTTCTATTTTTGGCCAAAGTAAAACAATGTAAACAACCTGGAGTTGTCTTTATTTTGAAATTATCATGCCATGATTTTACAATTCCGGCCCACTTGGGAATGGATTTTCCTCCAAGTGGCCCCTGAGCTAAAACGAGTTTGACACCCCTGGACTAGACGTATAAGATTTGATGGGATTTAGCGATTAGAAGTGACGGGTTGTTTGGTAAACGTATTGCATGTTCTATATGTTATAGTTATTTGAATGACTCTTACCATAATATGTTACGTTAACATAGCAGGCACCTTCTCAGTTGGTTATTTATGCGTCATATAACGTACACTTATTCAGCCTGTTCTTCACTATTCTTTATTTATTTTAAATTGCCTTTCAAATGTCTATTCTTGGTGTTGGGTTTTATCAAATAAATGTCCCCCAAAAATGCGACTTATATTCCAATGCGACTTATATTTTTTTTTCCTTCTTTATTATGCATTTTCGGCCGGTGCGACTTATACTCCGGAGCGACTTATACTCCGAAAAATACGGGGAGTGTACAAAAAAAAGTGTAAAATAACAACAACAACATTATGATTTGTACATTTTCAGAATGTGCTTTTTCTATTTTTAAGCAAAGAAAACAATCTGAAGTTGTCTTCATTTTTAAGTTATCGTGCCGTGATTTTACCAGTCTCCCCCACTTTGGAAGTAAATTTGTCTCCATGTGGCCCCCGATCTAAAATGAGTTTGACATACATGCTCTAAAACAGGGGTCGGGAACCTTTTTGGCTGAGGGAGCCATGAAAGCCAAATATTGTAAAATGTATTCCCGTGAGAGCCGTATAGTATTTTTTTAACGCTGAATACAATTAAATGCGTTCATTTTTTAGTAAGACCACCATTTTTAGAGTATAATAAGTCTCTTATTCTTTATAATAATATTGGTATTCTGAAGCTAACCAAGAATAAATCAAACACATCTTACCATTAAAGGGGAACATTATCACCACACCTATGTAAGCGTCAATATATACCTTGATGGTGCAGAAAGAAGACCATACATTTTTTAAACCCATTTCCGACTCTAAATGGGTGAATTTGGGCGAATTAAACGCCTTTCTGTTTATCGCGCTGGAGGCGATGACGTCAGAATGTGACGTCGCCGAGGTAACACACCCGCCATTTTCATTTTCTACACATTACAAACACCGGGTCTCAGCTCTGTTATTTTTCGTTTTTTTGACAATTTTTTGGAACCTTGGAGACATCATGCCTCGTCGGTGTGTTGTCGGAGGGTGTAACAACACTAACAGGGAGGGATTCAAGTTGCACCACTGGCCCAAAGATGCGAAAGTGTCTGCCGCCAGACCCCCATTGAATGTGCCAAAGTGTCTCCACATTTGACCGGCGATGCTAAGGCAGACATGGCACAGAGATGTATGGATAACCTGCAAATGCATTTGCAACGATAGTCAACGAAATCACAAAGGTGAGTTTTGTTGATGTTGACTGCCAGCTAATCGATGCTAACATGCTACGCTAATCGATGCTATCATGCTATTTACCGGCGGTGCTAAAGCAGACATGGCACAGAGATGTATGGATAACCTGCAGATGCATTTGCAACTATATTACGTTTCCTTCCACCCACATTTAATGCGAAAAAAACACTTACCAATCGACGGATTTAAGTTGCTCCAGTGTCAAAAGATGCGAAAGTCCTGATCGTTTGGTCCGCACATTTTACCGGCGATGCTAACGCAGCTATTCGGCCATGCTATGGCTATGAATAGCGTCGATAGCTATTCGCTCAATAGTTTAAGTTTCTTCTTCAATACTTTCATACTCCAACCATCTGTTTCAATACATGCGTAATCTGTTGAATTGCTTAAGTCGCTGAAATCCGAGTTTGAATCCGAGCTAATGTCGCTATATCTTGCTGTGGTATTCCCATTGTTTGTTTACATACAGGGAAATGGATAGTGGTTTCGAAGATAGCGAAAATAAGGCACTTTAAAGCTTTATTTAGGGATATTCCGAGATCGGTAAAATTTTGAAAAAAAACTTCAAAAAATACAACAAGCCACTGGGAACTGATTTTTATTGTTTTCAACCCTTTTGAAATTTTGATAATGTTCCCCTTTAATGCGACCCTCCTATATTCCTAAAGACAGCTGGGATTAACTGAGCCACCCGCAGCCTTGAACAGGTGCGGTAGAAAACAGATGGATGGATTAAAATGCTTGAGAATGTTCTATATTTTGAACGTTATTTTTAACACTGTCATTTCCAGCTGAATTATTAATTACTTATCATGCTAAGCAATGTCGACTAAGATTCATCTGAGAGCCAGATGCAGTCATCAAAAGAGCCACATCTGGCTCGCGAGCCACAGGTTCCCTACCCCTGCTCTGAAAGAACAATTCCACAAACTTTATTCTTCAGGTTGTATGGCTGTTGAATCCTACACTTGGCCCATTTTGGGACCTGACAACATGCAGAGACACGAATAAATAAAAATATCTATTTACGCCACAGAAAGTATCCATCATCGGATAATTACACCCGATTATGCAACAAGCCGTCTCCAGGGTGACTCAGATGACAACAATTCATGAAGAGGGAACTCCTACGGCATGACTTCAGAGTATATTGACTCTTTGAGAATTTTGCAAAGAGGAACGCAGACATTATCGCAGTCAGCATGGTCGTATCAGACTCTCCACTTCCTGCAGAAATGCGCGCGGTCGTTTAGGGTAAACACATCAAGGCTATTTTTAAGAGCTCCTCAAAAACCGACCTTTGACTTTCAAAGAGAAATTGCTGAACAAAGGGGGATTGTTGCCAAATGTGAGCAGTGGTAGACCTGAAGGAATGTGTGTCTGTTTTTGAGTATCCAAAAGTCCATAAACAAGCTCAACAACATCATCAACGTATTTTTTTATAAAGCGAAGAAGAAACCTTGCTTTTTACCTCCATTATCTAAGAGACACTATTGAACGATAACCAAAATATGTCAGTTTCTGTTAAGAAAAGTGCTTTCTTTGGGATTTCCTTTGCATGTCTTGCTTTTCTGCTCTTAAGGGATTAAAAGATTGGATTAGGAGAGAGGGAGAGATGTTGGCCATTTGAGAACAAAGGAAGCACCCCCAAGAGAAAGGGGAGAACTGTAGAAGTAAAGTTCTCTTACTGTGGGGCCAGGATGTCCCTTGAGGTACGAAGATGAAGAAGAGAAGGGAAATGAAGAGGAACCTGCCTTCCCTCCCACTGGTGATTGTGCTAGTCCAGGGAATTGCGTGGGACCCCCAGTTGGTTTGCCCCAGCTGTAGTTCTGGATCCGCCAACAGCATGCTGCAGTCTGGAACTCTGTTTACTTTCTGAACTCAGCTGACATCACCATCCTAAACTCCTTCAATGCTTCCCGCCCCCTTCTTCCAATTCTCTCTCTCTCTCTCTCTCTCTCTCTCTCTCTCTCTCTCATTTCTCCCTCAGTCTCCTTGCCTCTCTCATTATCCTTGGCCTCAGGTTACAGTTCAGACTTCCAAAACTCCAGTTCCAGTACCACAAGCATTACTCTTGAATGAATGCATCCACCGGCCTTTTGTCCTAAACTAACTTGTGGTTGCCATTCAGACGTACAAAGACACACACACACACACACACACACACACACACACACACACTCTCACACGTAATAACTGTATGTCGAACACTGCACCCAATGATGTGATGGAATTCACGTCTGGTGGACTACTTGAGCAGTCTGAAACATCTTAGTCAGTGCAATTCAAGCTCAGCAGTGTTCTGATTCTGATAACAGGTGTTCGAGTGCACCACGTTACACAAGATAACATTGTGTTTATTTTTCCCACAACACAAGGTGGAAACCGGAACCCATGATTTAAATAAATATTCTGACCTTAAACTTCAGTCTATGTTCGATCATCCTCCAAAGTTTCGGTTATCTTGGTCGCTTTGCGTAAAAGTAGAGATGTCCGATAATGGCTTTTTTGCCGATATCCGATATTGTCCAATTCTTGATTACCGATTCTGATATCAACCGATACCGATATGTACGGAATTAACACAATATTATGCCTAATTCTGTTGCGATGCCCCGCTGGATCCATTAAACAATGTAACAAGGTTTTCCAAAATAAATCAACTCAAGTTATGGAAAAAACTGCCAACATGGCACTGCCATATTTATTATTGAAGTCAAAAAGTGCATTACTTCTTTTAACATGCCTCAAAACAGCAGCTTGGAATTTGGGACATGCTCTCCTTGAGAGAGCATGAGGAGGTTGAGGTGGGCGGGGTTGAGGTTGGGTTGGTAGGGGGGGTGTATATCGTAGCAAAGATACATATTGTATTGAAGAGTTAGTGCTGCAAGGGATTCTGGGTATTTGTTCTGTTATGTCGATGTTGTGTTACGGTGCGGATGTTCTCCCGAAATGTGTTTGTCATTCTTGTTTGGTGTGAGTTCACAGTGTGGAACATATTTTTAACAGTGTTAAAGTTGTTTATATGGCCACCCTCAGTGTGACTTGTATGGCTGTTGACTAAGTATGCTTTGCAATCACTTGTGTGTTTGAAAAGCCGTAGATATTATGTGATTGGGCCGGCACGCAAAGTTTATTGGTGCTCTGTATTTCTCCCTACGTCTGTGTACCACTGCTTGCAGCTGTGTTTTAAAAAGTTCTACATTTTACTTTTTGTAACCGATAATTTCTGATATTACATTTTAAAGCATTTATCGGCCGATAATATCGGCAGTCCGATAATATCGGACATCTCTACATAAAATTCATGTTCTTTCCAAAATATTCCTAAAATAATATACTCACCCTCTAACCACAATAAATGTTTAGAATTAAAAATTTAAATGTGCTTGAGCGCATGAGGTCTACCTTTCACCACCTCTCCAGTGCTTATCCAGATGCATGAAAGTGTATTATGTGAAACACAAATATTTAACACTCCAGCTAGTCCAATATGTCAGAAGACTAGACAGAGAATGTATCTCATTATTGATTTTTAATTGAGCATAACTTCTGCACCTACTCATTACCTAGATACAATAATTTTTTGCAATATTTATTGTAAGAAATACAACTCGAATCAATTATTTAGATCAGGGGTCTCAAACTCACTTTACTTGGGGGCCACTGGGTGCAGAGTCTGGGTGAGGTTGGGCCGCAAGAAAAGATTTCTTTAAAAAAAATGTTGCATACTCCTCAGCATGTCTGGTTGTATAATGACATTTCAAATTGTGCAAATATGATACGTAGGGGTGCCCCTGTGCTCAACAGAGAAATATTGCATCGCCCACTTTTCCTGAAATTGTCTTTGCACATCACAAACCCTTTTCTTCACTGCAGGCTTTGAAAAAAGATATGTTTGTATTCAGCCGACGCATGGAGAATAATGTTATATCCGCAATGTGTGTTGTTCCGCTTTTCCTCCCTACAGCAACACGGCGGTCGGCGGATAATAGCCCCGGGATTGCAAGCGCAAAAAAGTGACAGCTCCCGGAGTGTTATCCGGCGTATATAGAAATATATGTAGTGTTCATTGTGTGAGGCAATGCAAATTAAACAATAAAAAAAAACAAATAACGGTTTGAACTGGTCCAGGTTATCTGGGACTGTTATTACTGACGGACAGGTGTCGCGGTGTGACTGCAGCCAGGCATGTAAGAAAAGCCATGGCAACGTTTCTGTTGCTTTCACTCATTTGCCGCTTTTCCACTAACGCAGAGGTAGGCAACCCAGAACGTTGAAAGAGCCATTTTGGACCCAAATAACAAAAATTGTCTCTGTCTGGAGCCACAGTCTTGTATTGTCGCTCAGTCCTTCGGCAGAGTGCTTCTGAAGCTACTGGACCAATCGTCTCCTGTTTACAGCGGCACAGGGGGAGGGAGGGAGAGAAAGAGAGCGAAAGCAGGCGGGCGAGCGAGGGAAGAAGAGCGCATGTGGAAAAGCGGCAAAATGTTTCTCTGCTTGCATCACGCAAGTGAGCCATATACCACACCGTGATTGGTAGATTCCTTCAGCTCCACACACAACGCTGTCAAGCGCCATTCATATAAAACTTACCGGCCGCACTAGCATTAAACTATCATATCGAGGTGGGGGCCCCAAAATAACGTCTCACAGGCCACAATTGGCCCACGGGCCGTGTGTTTGAGACCCCTGATTTAGATAGACGTAATGTTTTCCTAAACATTAAAATGGATAAAACCCCCAGGCAGCAAATGACGTCCGCCAAAGTGCTTTGGATCATTCACTGTCATAAATGCCGATGTTGTTCCAACTTGACCACACTGTTGGTTTGGTCACCTTGCCAGGCAAACACGCGGCTGCTGAGTCATCCATCATGTTACTGTAGCAATAGAAGGGTACCAATTTCCCATGACCCACGGATCAGTTTCATCCTGAGCTTTGTTGTAGAAACATGTCAGCTGGCACCAATGTGGCTGCAACTGGTCAAAGGGGATACGGCCTGTGGCCAATGTGCAAAGTAAAATGTCAGTACCTCGTAAAAAAGTGGATGATTGATCCAGAATAAATTGCAGGCGAGTCAGGAGAATTCCACTGTATACTCGATTCCAAAAAAATGATCGGTACATTTTTAAAATCTAATTCGAGTCTTGGTAGAACTCAGGCGTGAAATGTCCAATCAAACTAAGGTGAGCCCTTTATAGAGGACCCAGGATGATGTTAATCGAGGTACATTTAAAGCACTTCCCTGTAATCTAGATCAGTGGTTCTCAACCTTTTTTCAGTGATGTATCCCCGGGGAAAATTTTTTTAAATTCAAGTACCCCCTAATCCGAGCAAAGCATTTTTGGTTGAAAAAAAGAGATAAAGAAGTAAAATACAGCACTATGTCATCAGTTTCTGATTTATTAAATTGTAAAACAGTGCAAAATATTGCTCGTTTGTAGTGGTCTTTTTTGAATTATTTGGAAAAAAAGATATAAAAATAACTTAAAGCTTGTTGAAAAATAAACAAGTGATTCAATTATAAATAAACATTTCTACACATAGAAGTAATCAACTTAAAGTGCCCTCTTTGGGGATTGTAATAGAGATCCATCTGGATTCATGAACTTAATTCTAAAAATGTCTTCACAAAAAAATAAATCTTTAACAATATTTATGGAACATATGCATAAAAAAATCTAGTTGTCAACACTGAATATTGCATTGTTGCATTCCTTTTCACAGTTTATGAACTTATTCATATTATGTTGAAGTATTATTCAATAAATATATTTGTAAAGGATTTTTGAATTGTTGCTATTTTTAGAATATTTTTTTTTAAATCTCACATACCCCTTGGCATACCTTCAAGTACCCCCAGGGGTACGCGTACCCCCATTTGAGAACCACTGATCTAGATAATATGTATTTGGATATACTTTGTGTAAATGTTGCTCCATAATCACTTTTCTAAACTGCTTTTTGAGTCAGTGTGCCAGCTGTTCGATTCAGGAAGCGTCCATGTTGCAAATGAAACCACACTCTGACGATCCGTCACTTCATTTCTGTTGGTTTTCCTTGTTTTTGTATTTACTTCCCATCACTGCTCTTATTTTATCAAAGGCCTACTGAAATGTGATGTTCTTATTCAAACGGGGATAGCAGGTCCATTCTATGTGTCATACTTGATCATTTCGCCATATTGCCATATTTTTGCTGAAGGGATTTAGTAGAGAACATTGACGATAAAGTTTGCAACTTTTGGTCGCTAATAAAAAAGCCTTGCCTTTACCGAAAGTAGCAGACGATGTGCGCGTGACGTCACTGGTTGTAGGGCTCCTCACGTCCTCACATCATTTACAATCATAGCCAGCAGCAGGTAGAGCTATCCGGACCGAGAAAGCGACAATTTCCCCATTAGTTTGAGCGAGGATGAAAGATTTGTGGATGAGGAAATTTAGAGTGAAGGACTAGAAAGAGAAAAAAAAAACAGTTAAAAAAAAATGGCGATTACAGTGGGAGCGATTCAGATGTTTTTTGTTTTTTTTAATTAAATCAACATAAAAATACACAAGATACACTTACCATTAGTGCATCAACCCCCCAAAGAAAACCCCTCCCTCCCCCATTCACACTCATCCACACCCACTCACACAAAAAAGGGTTGTTTCTTTCTGCTACCGAAATTCTGGTTCCCACAACATATATAACACAGTCTGCAAGGGACACTGTCCCTGAAACACACATGATTGTGTGTGTCGCCGGTCCACCAACACTATCATTAATTACTATTTTTGATATAATTTTTTATATGATATAACTTTCTTTTTTATCCAAGAAAATTTTCTTTTTTTTTTTTAATCTCATTTCATTTTATTTATATAATAAATAAAAAAACCTTATCTTCAGCAGACCAGGTTGTTAATGAAATTAGACTTGTCTAAACGGTTTTTAAAACCAGGCCCAGTCCAGAAAATGTCCAAGTCGGGCTGAGCAACACACACCCTCATCCAACAACAAAAATTAGGGAAACAACAGATTGCATATAAGTAAGTTATAAACAAAATTACATTTTCATAAAAAGCATTTGTGTATAGTCCATATTATGTCCAAGTCAGACTCAACACACACCTTCATTTTGTACACTCAAAAATAGGTAACACAACAACAGATAGCATATATGTTGCTGTTGTAGGGGACGGCGTGGCGCAGTGGCAGAGTGGCCGTGCGCAACCCGAGGGTCACTGGTTCAAATCCCACCTAGAACCAACCTCGTCACGTCCGTTGTGTCCTGAGCAAGACACTTCACTCCTGATGGGTGCTGGTTAGCGCCTTGCATGGCAGCTCCCTCCATCAGTGTGTGAATGTGTGTGTGAATGGGTAAATGTGGAAGTAGTGTCAAAGCGCTTTGAGTACCTTGAAGGTAGAAAAGCACTATACAAGTACAACCCATTTATTTATCATTTATTTGTTGCATATCTATAAACATTATTACATTTTCATAATAAGCCTTTAAGGATTTCCCATCTTTTTTCATGTTTTTTGGCATCGTTGTCAAGCATGTATCTTTCTAAAGTTAAAAAATACTGAATAAATGTTTTAAAGAAAGTAATACTAAGTAAATATCTATTTTTGGCCTTAAAAATAAACCTTTTACCATCCATCCATCCATTTTCTACCGCTTATTCCCTTTTGGGGTCGCGGGGGGCGCTGGCGCCTATCTCAGCTACAATCGGGCGGAAGGCGGGGTACACCCTGGACAAGTCGCCACCTCATCGCAGCCTTTTACCAAGTACTATAATTAAATTGACTAAGTCATGCTTGTCAATAAACCCATCCTAAAATAACAGATACTACATCAAGCTTTATAAACAAACCTATCCTTGAACAGATTTTTTCAACTTCCACCCAAAAAGAAGACACAATATGACAATACCAAAACAAATGCAGGGTGGATTCAGACTCCTGACAGCAAAAACGGCAATCATCTGACTCAGTCATATTCCATAGTTTTAACATTTTCCCCGTGGGTAAGAAGTTATAAATTCAGATGTTATTAGACACATTTACTAGGATAATTCTGGAAAATCCCTTATCTGCTTATTGTGTTGCTAGTGTTCTAGTGAGATTAAATAGAACCTGAAAGTCGGAGGGGTGTGGCCACGGGTGTGTTGAAGCCAGAGTCTCTGAGGGAATTCACGGCAGCTGCAGCAGGACAGAAGCTCCGCTGATGTCTCCGGTAAGAGGCGACTTATTACCACAATTTTCTCACCGAAAACTGCCGGTTGACATGTAGTCGGGATCCATGTTCGCTTGACCTCTCTGATCCATAGTAAAGCTTCATTTTTGGGAATTTTAAACAAGGAAACACCGGCTCTGTTTTTGTGGCTAAAGGCTAAAAGCTTCCCACCTCCATCTTTCTACTTTGACTTCTCAATTATTAATTGAACAAATTGCAAAAGATTCAGCAACACGAATGTCCAGAATACTGTGTAATTATGCGATTAAACCAGACTATTTACAGCTTGGATCGGGCTGGAAAATAATGTCCGCTACAACCGGTGACGTCAAACGCACGGGAAATTTAAAATTGCAATTTAGAAAACTAAAAAGGCCGTATTGGCATGTGTTGCAATGTTAATATTTCATCATTGATATATAAACTATCAGACTGCGTGGTCGGTAGTAGTGGGTTTCAGTAGGCCTTTAAATTTCCTGCTTGCTCCGCGGAGCACTGTTTTCTCCTCACCTGCCGTTGATTGGCAGCCGGACCACACCTGCTACCAATCAGTATATGTCTATTTATTTTTTCACTCGAGCACTCCTCAGTGGTCGAAGATTGCACTTTATGTTGGAACGTTTGTATGCAAGACTGCTTCATTTTTCGGTTATTTGAGTAATAAAACTCATCATACCTTCTCTTCGCTCTCCTGGTTTCTGCATCTGGGGGTCACAAAAACGGCAGCCATGCGAGTTCCTAACACAAACCCTACTACAGAGGCAGAAAATAAGTACAAAAAGTATAAAAACAAGCTAACTAAAATACTACGAACATGTAAAATGTTTGATAATTTTACGCCTATACTGGCTCACCTGCCCTGGCTTCCTGTGCACTTAAGATGTGATTTTAAGGTTTTACTACTTATGTATAAAATACTACACGGTCTAGCTCCATCCTATCTTGATGATTGTATTGTACCATATGTCCCGGCAAGAAATCTGCGTTCAAAGAAGTCCGGCTTATTAGTCATTCCCACAGACCCAAAAAAAGTCTGCACGATATAGAGCATTTTGTATTTAGGCTCCAGTACTCTGGAATGCCCTCCCGGTAACAGTTAGAGATGCTACCTCAGTACAAGCATTTAAGTCCCATCTTAAAACTCATTTGTATATTCTAGCCTTTAAATAGACCCCCATTTTAGACCAGTTGATCTGCCGTTTCTTTTTTGCTCTGCCCCCCTCTCCTTCGTGGATTCGGTGACCTTAGACCAGGGGTCACCAACGCGGTGCCCGCGGGCACCAGGTAGCCCGTAAGGACCAGATGAGTCGCCCGCTGGCTTGTTCTAAAAATAGCTCAAATAGCAGCACTTACCAGTGAGCTGCTTCTATTTTTTTTAATTGTATTTATTTACGAGCAAGCTGGTCTCGCTTTGCTTGATATTTTTAATTCCAAGAGAGACAAAACTCAAATAGAATTTGAAAATCCAATAAAATATTTTAAAGACTTGGCCTTAACTTGTTTAAATAAATTCATTTATTTTTTTTCTTTGCTTCTTATAACTTTCAGAAAGCCGTTTTTAGAGAAAAAATACAACCTTATAAATGATTTTAGGATTTTTAAACACATATACCTTTTTACCTTTTAAATTCCTTCCTCTTCTTTCCTGACAATTTAAATCAATGTTCAAGTAAATAAATGTTTTTTATTGTAAAGAATAATAAATACATTTTAATTTAGTTCTTCATTTTAGCTTCTGTTTTTTCGACGAATAATATTTGTAAAATATTTCTTCAAACTTATTATGATTAAAATTCCCCCAAAAATATTCTGGCAAATCCAAAAAATCTTATTTCAAAGTCTTTTGAAAATTTCTTTTAAACTTTTTGTTCTGAAAAATCGAGAAGAAATATTGATTCGTCTCTGTTAGAAATAAAGCTTGGTCCAATGTGTTATATATTCTAACAAAGTGCAGATTCGATTTTAACCTATTTAAAACATGTCATCAAAATTCTAAAATTAATCTTAATCAGGAAAAATTACTAATGATGTTCCATAAATTATTATTTTAATTTTTTCAAACAATTTTGAATTAGTTTGTTTTTCTCTTCTTTTTTTCGGACGAATTTTGAGTTTTAAAGATTCAAAATTAAAGATAAATCATGTTTAAAATTTTTATTTTCTTTTTTTTTTTTCCTGTTTTCTCCTCTTTTAAACCGTTCAATTAAGTGTTTTTTTCATCATTTATTCTCGACAAAAAACATTCCGTAAAAGGAAAAACAATGTACGACGGAATGACAGACAGAAATACCCTTTTTTTTTTATATTTATAGATTTTTTTATTAAAGGTAAATTGAGCAAATTGGCTATTTCTGGCAAATTATTTAAGTGTGTATCAAACTGGTAGCCCTTCGCATTAATCAGTAGCCAAAAAATAGCTCTTGGTTTCAAAAAGGTTGGTGACCCCTGCCTTAGAGGAAGTGCTAGTTGTCCAAATTCGGGACCCAAGGTCCAACTCAGTTGGGGACGTCTCTGCGCTGCTGACCTGTCTCCACTGAAGATGATCTCTTTCTGGCCCTACTATGGACTGGACTCTCACACAATTTTGTTAGACCCACTATGGACTGGAGGGGGGGGGGGCCTGATATTCTCTCGTTCATACCAAATCCCCACCCCTCCTTACACATCGCCATTTAAGAGCTGCGATTGGATATATTATAAATATGTCCCACACATCGACAAGACGAAATTAATTGTGATTGGATTTTCTTTCCGTCAACTTCTTCGTCGCGTATTTATACTTTTACTAACATGTCAGTCACCGTATTTTCCGGACCATAGGTCGCACCGGAATATAAGGTGCACTACAGATGAATGGTCTATTTTTTTTCATATATAAGGCGCACCGGATTATAGGGCGCATTAAACGTGTCATATTTGTAACGTCTGGTCGGCATAGCGGTGCCGTGTTTGTTCCCTCAAGGATGTGTCGGCAAGAACAAAGCGTAAGGTAAGATATGATTGATTTATTAAAGCAATAAAACAGGCTAAGAAACAAAAACACTGGAGCTAAGCAGAGAAACAAACCAAAGGCGCTAGCATAGAAGCTAGGAATAATAAACGGAAAAACTAGACTTGGCACGAAGGCACACAAAAGGGAAAAACTAATCATTAGCGTGAGAGCTAGAATAAAAACAAAGGTGTAGCGTTTTTTTAGGATTTTTGCAGATTCCAAATACTGATCAGCAGGTACCGGAAGGTAAGAAAAGTTGCTTTTGCATAAAATTGCGAAACAAAACGACAGATAATATGTCTTACCTTAAACACACACCACAATAATACTCGTTTGTTGAAGCACATCAAACAGTGCAGCCTACACTGATCTCTTATGTTTGACTGCCATCTACTGGTCACACTTTTCAGTACCAAATAAAATGGTTTCGAGGTGGGTAAACTCAACCAAACATATTCCTTACATTAAGGGAACCAGGTTATAAGGTGCGCTGTCAAGTTTTAAGAAAAAAATTGTCTGGAAAATACGATACTTGTTTTATCGTTTTAGTCAACGTGCATTTTGTTTTGATCATTGATCATTTTATTTCTATAGATAAATAAAATAAAATAAACATCATTCATTTCATAATGGGTATGGCTTACTGTGTGGGTTGGCCTAGACTAGGCAATGTCCACTTTTTGGAACTTAAATTTTTTTAAATGTCCTCATTACTCTCTTCAGCAGGCATTCTTCCATTGCATAGTAGTCCACCTTTCCCTTTAGTCTCCATGGTCAGTTGCTAGCATCTCACGGACTGTTAATGCCAATGTCTTGGAAAATGATCACAGCGTCATATCCCTCTGGTTTCTATGGAGACACATTGAACAAAGAACAAACAGAACCATGTCCCGTCCTTTCTCAGCTCAACCTACTGTTCCCATCAGAAGTGGTGGAAACTCAGCAGTCAGGTGACAGGAAAGGCAGAAGCGGTGATATAATTATTTAATGACTTGTAGCGCAGACGTGTCTAACGGGATAGTATTTTGTTAGTTTGTACACAATTATTGCATTTCGCGATGACAACTCACTTAGTCATTAACTTGAAACAATTTGAATATGAAGTGTGAAAATTTGTCTGCAACTAATCTTGGTTTTTCCCTTTAAATGACTTGGACTTTTCCTTTACAGGAAAAGACGAGGGAGAGAATCAGTAAAACAGATGTTCCTTTAGTCATCACTCAAGTGAGTATTGTGTAACGCAAACTGAACGTGACTTTTACAAATTGAAAAATACTGCCAAGAAAATAGTTGTTTTTTCTTCGAATTCCTTATTTTTATTTTTGTATCCAAAACATGTTTTGTCATTTCTAGCAACACAATGCAGAATATGATTTTTTGGTTTTGCACATCATGGTCAATCCAAATCTCTGAAGAATTGGCCCTGCTTCAAGTGCATATTATATTAAAGTTATGTCACATTATCTCAGATTTCCACTGGATGCATAACGGAAGGTCTCCGCCATCCGCCAATCCCCACCGCCGTTTGGCGTATATTGTTGTTGCTGCGTTGTGAACTCTTGGGAATCTCGACGTAATCACTTGATAAGTAGAGTTGTAGTAAAGTGAACTACATGCTGTTTATTCTGTCCTTCCAAATGAGAAGAATGCAATAAACTCAGTTATGTCATTCGAGATACGTAATGACTGCTGAACGGAAACATTGCAGAAACCTCTCCAGTTATGCTGCTCATCAATACTAACAGGCGGGCGTCTGTGATGGCACTGACTCGACTTGACTGGTGAAAAAGACGACAGTTTTGCCTTGCAGAACGACAACTTAATTGTTGTACAGTGGGGCGAAAAAGTATTTAGTCAGCCACCGATTGTGCAAGTTCTCCCACTTAAAATGATGACAGAGGTCTGTAATTTTCATCATAGGTACACTTGAACTGTGAGAGACAGAATGTGAAAAAAAAAATCCAGGAATTCACATTGTAGGAATTTTAAAGAATGCATTTGTAAATTATGGTGGAAAATAAGTATTTGGTCAACCATTCAA
Organism: Nerophis ophidion; assembly: GCF_033978795.1. NCBI lineage: Eukaryota > Metazoa > Chordata > Actinopteri > Syngnathiformes > Syngnathidae > Nerophis > Nerophis ophidion. The sequence continues at coordinate 41,502,597 of NC_084622.1, forward strand.
AGCTCTCACTGATGGAAGGAGGTTTTGGCTCAAAATCTCACGATACATGGCCCCATTCATCCTTTCCTTAACACGGATCAATCGTCCCGTCCCCTTAGCAGAAAAACAGCCCCAAAGCATGTTTCCACCCCCATGCGTCACAGTAGGTATGGTGTTCTTGGGATGCAACTCAGTATTCTTCTTCCTCCAAACACAACGAGTTGAGTTTATACCAAAAAGTTCTATTTTGGGTTTCATCTGACCACATGACATTCTCCCAATCCTCTGCTGTATCATCCATGTATCCATTTTGGTATAAACTCAACTCGTCGTGTTTACAGGAAGAAAATTACTGAGTTGCATCCCAAGAACACCATACCTACTGTGAAGCATGTGGGTGTAAACATCATGCTTTGGGGCTGTTTTTCTGCTAAGGGGACAGGACGATTGATCTGTGTTAAGGAAAGAATGAATGGGGCCAGGTATCGTGAGATTTTGAGCCAAAACATCCTTCCATCGGTGAGAGCTTCGAATGGTTGACCAAATACTTATTTTCCACCATAATTTCCAAAAAATCGTTTTAAAATTCCTACAATGTGAATTCCTGGATTTTTTTGGAGGAACCAAAGACTATAAAACATATCGAGGGTTGGAATTGGGGGTTAAATCACCAAAAGGATTCCCGAGAGCGGGCACCGCTGCTGCTCACTGCTCGCCTTACCTCCCAGGGTGTGGAACAAGGGGATGGGTCCAACACAGGGGGTAATTTTACCACACCTAGTGTGTGTTATTATCAGTGAAATTAATGAAATTGCACTTTTACTGTGTGCGCTTTATTAACAGTTAAAAATAAAAACTCTCCGCAGTTTGCAGCAGCCACACACCACCGCTCTCATGTGCGCTCTATTATAGTAACTATTTTTGCGTATTTAGTTTTTCGGGCACTCCGTGGTGTCGAGATTTGATAAATTCTTATCAGTTCCACTCATTAAGGATTAATCAAAGCAACTCAATATCAAATTAAGCTTTTTTTCTATTCAAATGAAATCGTCCAATCTATTAATTGTTGCAGCCCTAACCGTTAAGGCACCTCTCTTGAAGAAAAATGCATAACGTTTCTGAAGACGTTGCCCTCTAGTGGGTTCCTGGAACCACTACACACTGCCACGAGAGCCCGAAATTCAGGGTACAACACTATTTTATTTTCATAAATCGTGCCAGCCTTTTGCTTTCCAGCAAAAATGTATCTTTTCTTAGTCCGTCTCTCTCTCTCTCTGCATTCCACTCCAACAGCCGTGTCTCGTCCGGCTGCTGCTAATAAAAGCGACAGGTAATTAGATAACAATGCCCACCTGGGCCATCCACTCACGTGTCGCAGGCCCACAGGCCACGCCCCCTACACAGTTTCATTATAAGCTCATTCTCTTTACCCAAATTATTGATGGCGGCGTTTTAAGATGACGTTTTATACTCAGCGTTTTATGAGCGTAACTACAATCCTCGGATTGCTGACTAAGCACCCTGCTAGAGAGACATCAGCAAGCTGGAAGAATGGGGAAAAAATTGTCAGTCTTATAATGGATTTCGGACTGAATGAGAACTAAATGTCACTCGGGGGAACATTTCCAACGGATCCGCCTGGCAACACGGTCTTTGATATGAGACCCCTGCCTGTTGTTTATCACACGTTTCCTTCACTGTATCCCTGTTTATTGTGAAGATGCTGTTGCCGGGTGATTGGGGCAAAGAATAGCCACATGGGCGAGGTCCCTCACACACACACTCACACGGACAATGTGTTGTTTGTGAGCCATGAAAACCAGCAGTCTGTCACGAGCATCTATTTTTTATCCTGCCTCTGGCAGCAGGGCATTATTCCTCCATCATTATGTTGCAAAGAGGTGTTAACTGCCCTGAAAGACAAACGTGTTACGAGAGAAATGGGCCAATTCATACATCAAAATGAACCAAAACGGGCCGCGTTAAGCAACTGTAAAGATGAAAAAGCATCCATAAAAAGCGAAATGAGGTTTTCTCATTTTAACGGGGATAGCAGGTCCATTCTATGTGTCATACTTGATCATTTTGCGATATTGCCATATTTTTGCTGAAAGGATTTAGTAGAGAACATCCACGATAAAGTTTGCAACTTTTAGTCGCTAATAGAAAAGCCCTGCCTTTACCGGAAGTCGCAGACGATGACGTCACCCGTGTGATGGCTCCTCACATCCTCACATTGTTTTTAATGGGAGCCTCCAACAAAAAGAGCTATTCGGACCGAGAAAACGACAATTCCCCATTAATTTGAGCGAGGATGAAAGATTTGTGTTTGAGGATATTGATAGCGACGGACTACAAAAAAACCAAAAAAAACGCGATTGCATAACGGATTCAGATGTTTTTAGACACATTTACTAGGATAATTCTGGGAAATCCCTTATCTTTCTATTGTGTTGCTAGTGTTTTAGTGAGTTAAATAGTTGGAAGGGTGTATCCACGGGTGTCTTGAGGCCAGTGTCTGATGGAAGTCGACGGCACAAGCTCAGCTGATCTCCGGTAAGTGGCGACTTTTTATCACAATTTTCTCACCGAAAACTGCTGGTTGACATTTGGTCGGGATCCAAGTTCGCTTGACCGCTCTGATCCATAAGAAAGCTTCACCTCCAGGAATTTTAAACAAGGAATCACCTTGTGTTTGTGTGGCTAAAGGCTAAAGCTTCCCAACTCCATCTTTCTACTTTGACTTCTCCAATATTAATTGAACAAATTGCAAAAGATTCAGCAACACAGATGTCCAAAATACTGTGTAATTTTGCGATTAAAGCAGACAACTTTTAGCTGTGTGTGTGCGCAGCGCTCATATTTCCTAACAGTTGGTGACGTCACGCGTACACGTCATTATTCCGCGACATTTTCAAGTAGAAACTCCCGGGAAATTAAAAATTGCAATTTAGTAAACTAAAAAGGCCGTATTGGCATGTGTTGCAATGTTAATATTTCATCATTGATGTATAAACTATCAGACTGCGTGATCGGTAGTAGTGGGTTTCAGTAGGCCTTTGAGAAAAACTCCATATTTTACAACGCATAACCTCCCCTGTTGGAGTTTTCTTCTCCCGTCCAACAGTGTCCCCTCCCAGAGCTCCCTTTGTCATCCACATCGGCGGGTTGTAACTCTCGAGGATTGTCCAGACAGGATCCCCGACCATCGCTCTGTAATTTAAGAGTTGTGTGGGCAAGACTCGACAGAAAATAAAAAAGCACACTTAAATCGGACACAAGCCGCTTAATGAGGCCTTACATGGAAAAACAAACAGGCGAGGGAACGCGCGCTGTAAAAGGCATGTCAGGGTGTGGCCTCCTGTGTGTATTTATAATGGCATTCATTTTGATTTTCTGGGAGGGTTTTATTGTTCCCTCGCCACCACATTAACACAGGAGGTGTCCTTCCCTGTGCCTGAATGTAATTACATGGGGTAAACATCAGCCTAATCATGAGACCGTGTGAATGAGCAATACTGTACAAATACAGTACATCATGAGTATGTGGTTACCAAGCAACATGATGATTAAAAAAAAAACATCTGACTGCGAGACACTAAAATGCACCAGTGCAACCACGTCAGCAGTGGATGTTTCACTTTATGCAAATGTGTGACTTTTAAGAGGGTTCAGCCTATGGCTTCAATAATAAAAGTTGTGCACAAAGTCTCTTTAAAAAGTTTTTTAGTGGCCGACAACATATTTTACAACTCGCCGTGCATTATCCATCACCATGGACTAAGGATATTTAAACTGTGTGACATTTTTACTGGCAGCACGACTCCTTTACGCAGAGTTTATTTTTCTCCCGGGCCCTTGTGGTGAACAATAATGTGACGTACACCAGAGATGCTCAAACTGTGGTACACCACTAATGTGTGGATCGATACTGAAATATTGATACTGCCGATACTAGGGGTGTAACGGTACACACAAATTTTGGTTCGGTATGTACCTCGGTTCAGAGGTCACAGTTCGGTTCATTTTCGGTACAGTAAGAAAAAAACAAAAAATACATTTTTCGATTACTTATTTAACAAATTTGCTATATCTTCCACCAAAAATATTTTTTTTTGTGGAATATTTGATGTGGAGTAATCGGAAGCTTGGATAGATCAATAATTCATGATAACATTGATTTTGATTCAATATTATGTGCTTTGTGGACTTGGAGAAGGCATTCGACCGTGTTCCTCGGGAAGTCTTGTGGGGAGTGCTCAGAGAGTATGGGGTATCGGACTGTCTTATTGTGGCGGTCCGCTCCCTGTACGATCAGTGCCAGAGCTTGGTCCGCATTGCCGGCAGTAAGTCGAACACATTTCCAGTGAGGGTTGGACTCCGCCAAGGCTGTCCTTTGTCACTGATTCTGTTCATAACTTTTATGGACAGAATTTCTAGGCGCAGTCAAGGCGTTGAGGGGTTCCGGTTTGGTAACCGCAGGATTAGGTCTCTGCTTTTTGCAGATGATGTGGTCCTGATGGCTTCATCTGGCCGGGATCTTCAGCTCTCGCTGGATCGGTTCGCAGCCGAGTGTGAAGCGACCGGAATGAGAATCAGCACCTCCAAGTCCGAGTCCATGGTTCTCGCCCGGAAAAGGGTGGAATGCCATCTCCGGGTTGGGGAGGAGACACTGCCCCAAGTGGAGGAGTTCAAGTACTTAGGAGTCTTGTTCACGAGTGAGGGAAGAGTGGATGGTGAGATCGACAGGCGGATCGGTGCGGCGTCTTCAGTAATGTGGACGTTGTACCGATCCGTTGTGGTGAAGAAGGAGCTGAGCCGGAAGGCAAAGCTCTCAATTTACCGGTCGATCTACGTTCCCATCCTCACCTGTGGTCATGAGCTTTGGGTCATGACCGAAAGGATAAAATCACGGGTACAAGCGGCCGAAATGAGTTTCCTCCGCCGTGTGGCGGGGCTCTCCCTTAGAGATAGGGTGAGAAGCTCTGCCATCCGGGAGGAGCTCAAAGTAAAGCCGCTGCTCCTTCATATCGAGAGGAGCCAGATGAGGTGGTTCGGGCATCTGGTCAGGATGCCACCCGAACGCCTCCCTAGGGAGGTGTTTAGGGCACGTCCAACCGGTAGGAGGCCACGGGGAAGACCCAGGACACGTTGGGAAGACTATGTCTCCCGGCTGGCCTGGGAACGCCTCGGGATCCCCCAGGAAGAGCCAGACGAAGTGGCTGGGGAGAGGGAAGTCTGGGTTTCCCTGCTTAGGCTGTTGCCCCCGCGACCCGACCTCGGATAAGCGGAAGAGGATGTATTATGTTTTGAGCAATGTCAGTTCGAAAGAAAAAAAACAGCTTTGTTTAATTAGTCAGCATTGCAATTTTTTCTAAATTACATTTAGCCTTTAAGCTTTTTATTACACTTTTGTTTATGTTTTTGTTTATTTTAATAGTATTTTTAGAATGTGCCATGGACCTTTAAAACATTAGCTGTGGGCTGCAAATGGCCTCCGGGGCACACTTTTGACACCCCTGCAAAAATAATAAAAAATAAAATCTGATTAATCAATGGATAAAAAGCAGAGCCTGGCGACGCATGCGCGTTGATCATAACTCTCTCACATTCTGTCTCTGCCCCGCCCTCACGGATGTTAACGCTGCGTGCACCACTTTTTTTTGTTGTTTTGAACCCCTTCTTAACCCTGAACGTACATTGAAAATACACGCAACCCTAACCCAAAATGCCGGACATTCGAGGCATTTAAGAAACTCCACCTGGACATCTCCGCAAAGAGGACATATCCCGTGAAAAGAGGAGGTGTGGTCAGTCTATCTACCAGTTGTTGCTAGCATGCTGTGTGTTGTTGTTTTTTTGATTGATTGAAACTTGTATTAGTAGATTAGTACATATTCCGTACAATTGACCACTAAATGGTAACACCCGAATACGTTTTTGAACTTGTTCAAGTCGGGGTCCACGTAAATCAATTCATGGTGCCTCGGTGTGCACTGTTTACACAACGTGCGGTGCGCTACTTGTATGTCCGTGTCGTTCGGAACAACTCTGAACCGAATTGAAACCCCATTACCGAAACGGTTCAATACAGATACACGTACCGTTACACCCCTAGCCGATACCAAATCCTTTATAAAAATGGGACCCATCACCTCCCTGCTTGGCACTCAGCATCAAGGGATGGAATTGGGGGTTAAATCACCAAAAATGATTACCGGGCGTGGCCACAGCTGCTGCTCACTGCTCCCCTCACCTCTCGGGGGTGAGGGGGACAGGTCAAATGCAGAGGATAGTCTTACCACACTCAGTGTGACAATCTTTGGAACTTTAACTTTAACTTTATGCTCCAAAAGTAATTATTAAATCTAAATATCGATACGTTTTTTACGTAAGTTCAGAGGTGTCAAACTTACGGCCTGCGAACAGGTTTTTTCCAGCCGGCAGGATGAGTTTGCCAAGTATAAAAATGAGCTGCTTTTATTTTTTTTACGAAAGAAACTGCTGTTCTAAATGTGTCCACTGGATGTCACAATAGCAATTTTGTTAGGCAAGTCAATGGTACACAGTAAAGGGGGACTGTGGCTCCTCCTCCTCGACCCACATGAAATTAAAACCTGTTACGTTTGGGATGCATTTTGAATGTGCGAGTTGTCACCCGGAGAGGCTCCAGGACTCGGACCAGGCAGGATAGTAGGTAAAAACTTGTTTCAATATACAAAAGGTAAAAAGAACACTTGACAAAAGGCAAAGAAAAGGCGTGCCTACGCACGGGAAGCTAAATGCTAATACAGGGGCGCTCACACTTTTTCTGCAGGCGAGCTACTTTTCAATTGACCAAGTCGAGGAGATCTACCTCATTCCTATTTATAATTTATGTTTATTTATTTATGAAAGAGACATTTTTGTTACCAAGTTAATGGTGTTTAATGATAATACAAGCATGTTTAACACACATAGATTCCTTTCTTTCATGAAGAAAAGAATATAAGTTGGTGTATTTGATTCTGATGACTTGCATTGATTGGAATTAGACAGTGGTGCTGATAACGTCCGCATTTTCAAATGGAGGGAAAAAAAAGTCCTCCTTTCTGTCCAATACCACATGAAAGTGGTTGGATTTGGCATCTCATTTGTCCAACTTGCATACTCGTTTTTAAACACTTTGTTATGATTGTAGCATATGTGTGTGGCCCTTTAATGTCTGGCAGCAGGTGAGTGACGTCAGTGATTGTGCGGGTGGGCAAGCAAGTGAGAAAGCGGTCGCTGAGGGCGGGGGAGAAATACATTGGCATCAAACTCCGTAGCTTGCTAGCTTTCTGAGACTCTTATTTTGTTAGCACAGGTAGGATGAAACAGGTCTTTTATGGTGAAGACAGGAACTGTGCAGTCGGTCTTTAGAGTTTTGACAGTAGGTACGGAGTCTCTAGAAATAAAATGTGTTTCTCTGCGTCCGCCCTGTTAGTGATTTTTTTCTTAAATATGAGCTCGCAGCAGCCAGCGTCATCTCACAAGATCCTCGGGAGCCGAGAATGTCAAACAACTGACGAAAGTGAAGTCTTGGTATGATTGATGATTGCTCATTTTTATGTCTATTTTTTAATGCCTGGCTTGAGATCGACTGACACACCCTCCGAGATCGACCAGTCGATCGCGATCGACGTAATGCCCACCCCTGTGCTAATAGTTAGCAAGCATAGAGTTCAAAGTCCAAGTAAATCGAGGTGCAGAGCGCACGCGAAGCTAAGACGTGACTTAGCAAAGTAAATACAAAGCGGGAATAATAAACGAGAACTCTGCGAGTAGCAAACAAAACATCCAGGCAGAACTAAGGTAGCAGGCCGGTTTGAATACTGAAACAATAATCGAAAACAGGTGTGCGTCAGAAAGTCAGTGCAGGTGGAACAATTTGAGTCGCCACGGTGACAAATACAAACAAGGAAGTGCTCAAACAAAGTCAAATGTCCACATAACACACAATCCGGGCAGCGGATCGTGACAAAAAACTGCCGTTTCATGTCTTCTGCTTTGAACACATTGTCATTCGGAACCCTGGTTGCCCCAAAATGTCTCTGTCAAACACGAGGAAAGTGAACTTAACCATTTTGAATAGTTTTTACCTCCGTTTCTTACGCTTTGTAGAGTTAGCTCTGGATTGATGCGTGGACATGACAAAGGAGGTGCTTGATACCTAGAATAGTTTACGTGTTGTGTTTTTTGTTCAATCCCAGAAAGACTGTGACTTAAAGTTTCATCCTGGCTTTGTACATACACTGAGTCTAAGGTCAAAAACTAAAGTTGGACCAATTTCCTCAGAATGTTCCACAAACTTGAAATGTTTTGTCCAGAGGATTATTATGTAAATTTTTTCATAATTTGCTATTTCTATTTTTTGGTCAAAGTAAAACAAAGAAAACAACCTGGAGATGTCTTTATTTTGAAGTTATCGTGCCATGATTTTACCATTACGGCCCACTTGGGAATAGATTTTCCTCCATGTGACCACTGAGTTAAAATAAGTTTGATACCCCTGCTTTAGGTCTTTGAGATAATGTATGTCATTAACAGGTACACGGTGTAAAATAACCAACTCATTAAGATCTCGTCTAAATGAAAAGTAATCTGTGGGCAAAAATATGTATATACAGGAGGAAGGGGATTCATACGGCTCCATTCGTCTTGGTTTACCTGACACATAAAACATGAACCATTTGGTAGGTGGGGGGTGCAATATTCATATGGTACTAGAGTGTTGAATATCTTATAATGTGGTTTGTGACAATTCCAATTTTGACCACAGTGTCAGTTGTTATTTAGAGTGCCGCTTACCATCATTTTCAGCAGACTGCATTGCAAAATGATTAACCCACTTCTTCCTTGGACGCAAGACTACAGATGAAAACTAACCCTCTGGCTAATTCTGGCTTTTCTAACCATGTGTGGTCACGAGTTTTATGAAATTGCATTGTCCCCTTTGAAGTAAACTAATCTAATCTAATATAATCTAAGATCCGCCCAAGACTGGGGCCCAAATGAACCCCTTCCCTACTCTAATACGCACAATATATGACACAACACTGATCTCTTATAGGCCAAAAAAGTAAACCAAAACGAGATAAAACATCCTAAATAATTCATAATACATGGTTGTCATTCATTTTTCAAACACGTGCACAAAAACAGTCGTTGCAAAGTGTTTAAGAAAATGACTTGCAATTAAAATGAGTCACTCAGTATTATAAAAACAACAAGTATGTGTAATCTTTTATTTTAGGCTACATGAAGACACTACACACACTGTTGAATATTATAAAGATGACACATGTTATGATCCGCTGCACGGATCATTTTCTGTTTAGGTTTTTCGGGTCACTTGTGTTTTTCTGTTGGTTTTGGACTCCTTCGGTTCCTGTTTGTGCACTTCTCAGTTGGTTACCAAGGCTATGTATTATTTTCACCTGCCCCTTGTTCCGGACGCACACCTATTTTGTAATCACTGTCATTATTTAAGCCTGCCTTCTCCCGTCAGTCTGTTTGGCTTCCTAGTTTGTCTTCGTACAACAAGTAACGACGTTCCGTTTCCTGCTCGCTACCGGCTAGGTTCCACGCTAAGCTCTTTATTTTCTAGCTCCCATGCTAGCTCTTTTAGTTGTTTTGCCTTAAGTGCTAGGGGCACGTTTTTCTTTTGTCTGTCTGATTTATTTCTTAATAAATAATTTTTCCTACCTGCACGCTGTGTCCCAAGCCCGTCTGCATTCCTGGGAGAACGAGCCACGCATCACCATGCGCCCGGGTCGTTACAACACATTCAGTAAAAAATAACACCCTGTGATTTTATATGGATTGAGGAGGATTCAACAAGAGAAGCAACACTTGAAATACACTATTTTATTGTAATTTTACCTTACACATTTGCAAAAAGTATCAGTATTGGATCGGTATCGTCAATACCAGCCTGAATTTTACTCTTTAATTAGTGGTATCGCGCATCACAATTACACAGACTCCATCTAGTCAAATAACCACTTCATTAGTGTTTTATTTTCCTACATTCAAACACAGCGTTACTGTTCAAATTGAGTGTAATGTGGCAGTGGCCAAATGTATTAAATATATTTGTTAAATAAAATGTCTGCCTTGTTTGTTGGGATCTGAGCCGAGGACGTCGTTGTGGCTTGTGCAGCCATTTGAGACGCTTTTGATTAAAGGCCTACTGGAATGAGATTTTCTTATTCAAACGGGGATAGCAGGTCCATTCTGTGTGTCATACTTGATCATTTCGGGATATTGCCATATTTTTGCTGAAAGGATTTAGTAGAGAACATCCACGATAAAGTTTGCAACTTTTGGTGCTGATAAAAAAGCCTTGCCTGTATCGGAAGTCGCAGACGATGACGTCACAAGGGTGAGGGCTCCTCACGTCCTCACATTGTTTTTAATGGGAGCCTCCAACAAAAAGTGCTATTCGGACCGAGAAAACGACAATTTCCCCGTTAATTTGAGCTAGGATGAAAGATTTGTGGATGAAGATACTGATAGCGAAGGACTATAAAAAAAAATAAATAAATAAATAAAGTTAAAAAAAAAAAAGGCGATGGCATTGGTACAGATTCAGATGTTTTTAGACACATTTACTAGGATAATTCTGGGAAATCCCTTATCTTTCTATTGTGTTGCTAGTGTTTTAGTGAGATTAAATAGTACCTGATAGTCGGAGGGGAGTGTCCACGGGTGTCTTGAGGCCAGTCTCTGGGGGAAGTCGACGGCAGCTGCATGGACGGCGCAAGCTCAGCGGATCTCCGGTAAGAGGCGACTTTTTAACACTATTTTCTTACCGAAACATGCCGGTTGACAAGTGGTCGGGAACCATGTTCGCTTGACCACTCTGATCCATAGTAAAGCTTCATCTCCAGGAATTTTAAACAAGGAATCACCGTGTGTTTGTGTGGCTAAAGGCTAAAGTTTCCCAACTCCATCTTTCTACTTTGACTTCTCCATTATTAATTGAACAAATTGCAAAAGATTCAGCGACACAGATGTCCAGAATACTGTTTAATTGTGCTATGAAAAGATATGACCTTTAGCCGCAAATGGCGCTGTGCTAATATTTCCTGATAGTCCGTGATGTCACGCGCACGCGTCATCATTCCGCGACGTTTTCAACAAGAAACTCCCCAGGAAATTTAAAATTGCAATTTAGTAAACTAAACCGGCCGTATTGGCATGTGTTGCAATGTTAATATTTCATCATTGCTATATAAACTATCAGACTGTGTGGTCGGTTTCAGTAGGCGATTAAGGTCTATATAAATAAACTTTAATTGATTAATTGATTTTTAATGAATACTTGGGCCTATTATGCTACTGTGATGTAACGTTGGTCGTTATGGTGGAACTGGGTGAGCCAAGTGTTTTCTGGGAAGGTTATTTGAGAACCACCGACAATATCATTCAATTCAGATTAGTGTCATATATCAAAATCCTTGGTTTACATTGAAAATGTTTATAATTCAACAATATTCTTGTTAGGGTGGTGGTAGTTTTTTTTTAATATAATGGACATGTATCACAATGAAAAGCATTTCTAATACAGGTGTACCTTAACTTAAGAGTGTTGTGAAATGGGAGTTGCTAATTGTTTTGCTTTAAGTTGCAAGCATCCCCGCCATTAGTTGGTGTAGCAAATCTCACTGTGAGCCACGTAATATCCGCCCAAAAAATACAACTTATTTGCTTGCATCAGCTTATAGCGAGATATCGACATAAATTTTCCAACCGTTGGAAGGAAGAAAGTGAGCGCGAAGGACAGTGCTGGGAAGAAAAAGTAGAAGGTCGTCGTTGAATTAAAGAAATAAATCATTGCAAACATGACTGAGCGTGTCACCAACTTGGTGAAGCAATTTCTGCATATTACTGCGAGTCTGCACAATACCGAAACAGAGTGAGTCGATTACGCAGGCCGAAATAATATCTCAACAGCGAGACATGTATCCATGAAAAATATGAAAAAGCTGCTGATAGTGTGTTTGACGTAAAAATGGTTAGAAGGAGGTACCCAAAAAGTTTACTCTCCGAGGTAATTAATTCATTAAAAAAAATACTGTAGTTGTTTTTATACAAAATATATGTTTAAAAAGCATGTTACATGTTAAAATTCTCCTGTTTTTTGTGTGGGGACAAGCAACAATTAAATTGATTTCAACTCATGTCAATGGGACACGAAATATAAAAAAAGACTTGTTTAGTTAAGTGATAGCCTGCTGAAAAAGGAAATATAAAAGCTGATTAAGTTGTGCAAATGTACCAAATGAGTATATGTGTCAGCGTATGGATGCATAATCACGGTTATTCTACTGTACAGGCGTATTTATTGGATGTTTTCTTCACTCATAAGAAATAATGAGCTAGCAAGTTATGACCACCTGATGTATGTACAGAGCAGACTCTTGTGGCAAAGCATGGAAATGCATACATCTTTGCCCTGATACATTTATCACAAAGAAATATTTACAATTTCCAAACCAAGTCAGACTGAATCGTATTCATGTGAAACGTGTGCTTTTAGGGAGGATGGAAAAAAACTCAACAATTGAATTAAAAGTAGTGACATTGAAATGACATCTCTTTAAATCCTTGACTAACTCGGCCATATGCTTAATAAAAAAAATAAACTATGAGTTGTTAAAATGGAGATATTTCCAGATGTTCTCCGGAAATAGCACACCGCTCTCCAGTAACTGAACACCCTTGGTAGAAGATGAAATGTGCTTCTGTCTCAAACACATTTGCATTTACAGAACTGTTACGTCACGCTCGGCTGACATATTAAACATCATCTGCAGAGTAAGAGTGCTCTGATGCTTAGATATGCTTTTGAATGCATAGAGCTGCACGCTGTCATCCTGGCCTGGGAAATAAGTGTCTATTTGTCACGGATGCTGTCTCAGCACCACTCTAAAAAGTAATAGAATGAACGGAAAATTAAACAGTAGTCAGAAGTATGTATTCTGTGAAATGTATAGACATTAATGATGCGCGGATAGGCAATTATATCATCCGCAACGGCATCACTAAAGTCGTCATCCATCCGCCATCCACCCGAACCAACATTTCATCAAAGCCACACCCACCCGCCACCCGCCCGTTGTTATATATCTAATATAGACGATGCAAGGCATTAGTGAGGTTAGAAAGTGTAATAACTCCCTCCAAATAGCACAGACACAATGGCTTTCTTGAACTGATTTATTTGAAGGCTTACTTTCCCTTCAAATTCACTGTGAAAACTGTAATAAATAAAGCAGGTTACAAACGTAAAAATAATAACATGCATAGCATGCGGATCCAACATTTTACCAAGTAAAATACCAACAAATGACAAATACCTCGTTGGCCACACCCGGAAGTAGCTTCCATACACGTTTTTCGTATGTGGGTAACAACATTTAACTATTTATAAATGGTTGATTTCAATAGGCTAGTAAGGTAAAGTGTTGTACCTGACAAGTTTGGGCTACCTTGCTTCTGCAGCCTTCATCAGAGGTGTCACGTGATGTTAGCGTGACGTTGTCTGTGACGTGATATATGGATTGTACAATCAAGAGTTGACAGTTACAACACTTTACCTACTAGCCTGTATAAATCAACCATTTATAAATACACGTCAGTAGGCTAAATGAACCTCTTCAACATAACATTTAACTATGTATAATGTAGCGGCTGGCTACGGGCTGTTAGCCAATGACTTTGGCTGGGGGGCGGGACTTCCGGGAGAGATAGGGAAGTGACGTTATCGACAGGAAGTGAGAGTTCGAGTTGTCCCGGGAAAAGCGTTAGAGACATGAGAGCTGTTGTGTGGTTGTATTACATCTTGTGCAATAAAGACAAGACAAACGAAGAATTTTTATGAGCCTACATTCCTGGGATTATTACAATATATATTTCCGAATTGGTTCAACCGCCACCCGCCCGAATCTATTTGAAATCAATTTTTTCGTCATGTCACCCGCCCGACCCACGGTTTATCCGCGGACTCCGCGGTTGTGACCTCAAACCGCGCATCTCTAATAGACATTCTCACAAATTGTGGCAAAGGCTCGAAAACATCATTTGGCAAATATCCATTAATGAGGCACTGGGAGTCACATTTAATCAGCATCAAGTAGCTTTAAGGAAAACCTTTATTGGCCATTTCACTGAATCGGTGCCATTGGCGAAGTTTTAAAGGCCTACTGAAAGCCACTACTACCGACCACACAGTCTGATAGTTTATATATCAATGATGAAATATTAACATTGCAACACATGCCAATACGGCCAGTTTAGTTTACTAAATTACAATTTTAAATTTCCCGCGGAGTTTCTTGTTGAAAACGTCGCGGAATGATGACGCGTGCGCGTGATGTCACGGACTGTCAGGAAATATTAGCGCAGCACGATTTGCGGCTAAAAGTCGTCTCTTTTCATCGCGCAATTAAACAGTATTCTGGACATCTGTGTTGCTGAATCTTTTGCAATTTGTTCAATTAATATTGGAGAAGTCAAAGTAGAAAGATGGAGTTGGGAATTTTTAGCCTTTAGCCACACAAACACACGGTGATTCCTTGTTTAAAATTCCCGGATGTGAATTTGTCAACTTGTCAACCGACAGGTTTGGGTGAGAACATTTTGTTAAAAAGTCGCCTCTTACTGGAGATCTGTGGAGTTTGCGCCGTCCTTGTATCTGCCGTCGACTTCCCTCAGAGACCGGCCTCAACACACCTGTGGACACACCCCTCCGACTTTCAGGTACTATTTAATCTCACTAAAACACTAGCAACACAATAGAAAGATAAGGGATTTCCCGGAATTATCCTAGTAAATGTGTCTAAAAACATCTGAATCCGTCCCAATGCAATCGCCTTTTTTTTTAACTTAAATTCTGTTTATTTTTTTCTAGTTCTTCGCTATCAATATCATCATCCACAAATCTTTCATCCTCGCTCAAATTAATGGAGAAATTGTCGTTTTCTCGGTCCGAATAGCTCTTGCTGCTGGAGGCTCCCATTATAAACAATGTGAGGACGTGAGGAGCCCTCACACCGGTGACGTCATCGTCTGCTACTTCCGGTAAAGGCAAGGCTTTTTTATCAGCACCAAAAGTTGCGAACTTTATCGTGGATGTTCTCTACTAAATCCTTTCGGCAAAAATATGGCAATATCGGGAAATGATCAAGTATGACACATGGAATGGATCTGCTATCCACGTTTGAATAAGAAAATCTCATTTCAGTAGGCCTTTAACTGTCTCAAAATAGACTTTGGTGTTTTTTTTTTTTTTCAACTTTAAATCTGATTAAACACATATTGAAGTTGTCAATATAAGTATTGGCCCGTTTCAATTAACTTTATTTCATCTTTGTCTAAGATTTCTTAGCCAAAAATCACAGGTTTAAGTAGCATATATGCCTGGGTTGATGAACAAAAAAAGTAAAATGAACTCAATAAATTCCTATTTTTGTTTTCTTTGTCCCTCTCTTTCACACAAAGAATGTTCCCAATATGCATCGCATGTTTATTCAATAGCAGAATGAAATGAACAGAGTGAATTCTCTTTTCAGTCTTCCACAATCTTTGGAGGCCAGACCTTAGACACACACACACGCACGCACGCACACACACACGCACGCACGCACACACACACGCACGCACACACGCACTCATGTATTTGTTACCTTCGTGAGACCTCCGAAAAATGCCTCCCTCTTTAGGACCACCCTTTCTAGACTTACAAAGATTTGTATTTACAACACTAATAATATATACATACTATGCAAATATAAAAAATGTTAGCTTTTAGTTTTTGTTTTATTTTTTGTTGGTTATTGGTTATTAATCGTCATTATTTACGACAAGTTATAACAGTATGTCTCTATATTATTATTTTGTAATTAATTAAGGGGGTGCATTTCAATTTCTTACACACACTTGTTATTTCATATGTTGACCAGAGGGGGCACTTTTAAAACCAACACACAGTCATTTTGAAAAATCCCTCCTTTTCGCACCACCCTAATGTTGAGAGATTTCACCACCAGGAGTTATGTGTCCGGTGTGGGAATACTATGGCTTCAAACTGAATGAGCACGATGAGCCCATCAGCACGGATAAATGAGCAAGTATGCTCATTTGATTGAATGTGATGGACACAAGAAAAGATATCAAACAAAACACCAAATCCCGTTTTTTCCAACTGGGGAAAAAACTGCACTTCAAGATGTTTAAGGGGAACTGCACTTTTTTTTTTTGATTTTGCTTATCATTCACAATCATTATGAGGGACAAGAACACGTGTCTTTGTTTTGTTTTTTTTAGGTTTTTTTTTGGTGGGTTGGGGGCATTTTAAAAATAATAAAAAAACGCTTGCAAGATGCAGCTGATTGGAGTCATCGTTGTAGCCTTCAAAGCCCTCGAAAACAAATTAAAAACCATCCATCAATGTTTTATTTGTGTGCTGAAAATATATGTATGTATGTATGTATATATATATATATATATATATATATATATAAATATATATATATACATATATATATATATATATATATATATGTGTGTGTGTGTGTGTGTGTGTGTGTGTGTGTGTGTGTGTGTGTTGGCCCTGCGATGACCCCAAGAGGGACAAGCGGTAGAAATGGATGGATATATATACATATGTACATATATATATATATATATATATATATACATATGTACACATATATATAGATATATATATATATATATATATATATATATATATATATATATATATATGTGTGTACATATATATATATATATATATATATATATATATATATATATATATATATATATATATATATATATATATATATATATATAAAATGCAGTAACAGAAATGCTCATTACAATATGTACAAAATGTACTGTACTGTATAGGAGCACACTTACGACTCCCGGCATATATATATATATATATATATATATATATATATATATATGCGATGAGGTGGCGACTTGTCCAGGGTGTACCCCGCCTTCCGCCCGATTGTAGCTGAGATAGGCCAGCGCCCCCCGCGACCCCGAAAGGGAATAAGCGGTAGAAAATGGATGGATGGATATATATATATATATATATATATATATATATATATATATATATGCTCATTATAATATGTACAAAATGTACTGTATTTTGGTCATTTTATGCCTTAGCAGAACTTCTTTTCTCTGCGCTTATATCTTCATTTGCATAGGAGCGCACTTACGACTCCCGGCAACAAATGTGGGTTTCTACTTCTGCGTTGTAATCACGACAGACTTTGTAATAGACAACAAAGACGACTATTTTTTGGACAATTGAGGATTCACAACTTTGTCTTTTTGAACCTGAATATACAAAGGAGGGACTGTTGGTTCTTGAAGTGAGCACGAAGAGTGGGTTAAACGTTGGAGCAGACGGAAGCTGAGTGAGTGAGGTAGGTGTGACTTGGTCACGCTGCAATTGTGTAACTTGGAGCGAAGCTATCTCAAAATTAATAGTGTGCTTACCCAAATCAACTGGAAACGTCCTGGCCATTTTGACCAAACAGACAACTGTACATCGAGGAAGTCACGACAATATTATCCATGATACATGCAGATCATCACCGTACAACTACAGTACATATGCTCTTGAGCTGGCTGTGTACAAACAAAACATGAAATCGTACTTTAAAGTTACTATAAAATGATTGTTTATGTTTTTTAGTCAGAACAGATTGGTGTCCTATCGCATTGTGTTGTGCATTCCAAACTTAAAAGCCATTCAGTTGTTGATGTAGTAACAAGCTTCCCCCTTGCCGTAGCTAGCTTATGGCTAATGCCGTAGCATGACGATGTACCTCATAACTACGCTAGCAAAACAGTTCTTCAATTTTGGTTCCTACAATAACAGCTTGATTATTATACGAATGGGTAATACCATTGGATGCACATTTAAAGGGTTTTCGAGGCAGAATGGAATGCTCCCGTCAGCTGCATCGCTAGTCACCTCCAACGAGCAATTATTAAATAAAGAAAAACCTTTTGTCTTCTTGTCTCTCATCAGGGTTGTGAACGATGGGCAACATTTTTTTTTAAAAGTGCAGTTTCCTTTTAAATACCTCAGTAGAAGCATTGAAGTCTCACCTTAAAACTCATCTGTATACTGTAGCCTTTAAATAGACCTCCTTTTTAGACCAGTTGATCTGCCGCTTCTTTTCTTTCTCCTATGTCCCCCCCTCCCTTGTGGAGGGGGTCAGGTCCGATGACCATGGATGAAGTACTGGCTGTCCAGAGTCGAGACCCAGGATGGACCGCTCGTCGGGACCCAGGATGGACCGCTCGCCTGTATCGGTTGGGGACATCTCTACGCTGCTGATCCGCTTGAGATGGTTTCCTGTGGACGGGACTCTCGCTGCTGTCTTGGAGCCACTATGGATTGAACTTTCACAGTATCATGTTAGACCCGCTCGACATCCATTGCTTTCGGTCCCCTAGAGGGGGGGGGTGCCCACATCTGAGGTCCTCTCCAAGGTTTCTCATAGTCAGCATTGTCACTGGCGTCCCACTGGATGTGAATTCTCCCTGCCCACTGGGTGTGAGTTTTCCTTGTCTTTTTGTGGGTTCTTCCGAGGATGTTGTAGTCGTAATGATTTGTGCAGTCCTTTGAGACATTTGTGATTTGGGGCTATATAAATAAACATTGATTGATTGATTGATTGATTGAAATATTTTATTGAAGTGCAATTTCTGCTCACAGATATTAACAGTCAGTTTTAGTCAGACTAGGAATCGAACCCACGGACACGCTCACCGTGAGGCCACTGTTCCCCAAAATATTACATTTCTGAGGAATTTAAATGATAGTATTCCATGGTCAAGTCTAAGTTGGGAAGTAAGGATAAGCAGCAGCTGCTATATTTGTACATGGTAGTTGGATTATGATTTATATCGTATCTGTTATATAAAAGTATCATATAGTTATGGAACGGATAAACCAAAGAAATCAACAAAGCACCAATATAATTGTCATGTCTTTTTGAACATGTCCTTGTTTGGCTATGTTCTGTTGACCTTTGGACTCTTTAAGTTCCTGTTTTTTTTTCATCCCTTGTCTGTTTCCTTGGTTACTTCACTGTGTCCACCTGTCTCTGATTAGTGCTCGCCCGCTCACCTGCTTCCTGCAGTATTTAAGCTCGTCTTTGCCAGTCAGTCAGCTGGCGTCATTGTGTTCTTTTCATGCTCTATCCATGCTAGTTTTTTTCATGCCAAAGTCCATGCTGCTCTTGTCATGCCATAGTACAGTAAGTGTTGTTTGTTTTATGTTCATAGTCTGTTTGTGTTAGTTTTGTTACTTAGCCAAGTTGTGCCTCCGCTGTGAGCGCTTTTTGTTTGTACCATTTTTTAGTTCAAATTAAATCATGTTTTTACCTAAACGCCATGTACCAAGTTGTCAATCTGCCTTCCAGGGAGAACGACCCGCAGCAAAGCTGCGACCCCCCCCATCGTGACAATAATTCAGTTAAGGGACTTTGTGGCGCAGGTTGGGAGAGTGGCCGTCGCGCAACCCGAGGGTCCCTGGTTCAATCCCCACCTATTACAAACCTCATCACGTCCGTTGTGTCCTGAGCAAGACCCTTCACCCTTGCTCCTGATGGTGCTGGTTAGCGCCTTGCATGGCAGCTCCTCCATCAGTGTGTGAATGTGTGTGTGAAAGCGCTTTGAGTACCTTAAAGGTAGAAAAGCGCTAAACAAGTACAACCCATTTACCCAATTAAGAGGCTGTTCAAACCAGTGTTCATAAAGTACACAGAACAAGATTTATGATGAACATCTTGAACTTTTTGTTTTATTGAGACGAATATTATTTATGTATTTAAAGGTCTACTGAAATGAGATTTTCTTATTTAAACAGGGATAGCAGGTCCATTCTATGTGTCATACTTGATCATTTCGCGATATTTGCTGAAAGGATTTAGTAGAGAACATCGACGATAAAGTTTGCAACTTTGGTCGCTAATAAAAAAGCCTTGCCTTTACGGAAGTAGCAGACGATGACGTCACCCCTGTGAGGGCTCCTCACGTCCTCACATTGTTTATAATGGGAGCCTCCAACAAAAAGAGCTATTCGGACCGAGAAACGACAATTTCCACATTAATTTGAGCGAGGATGAAAGATTCGTTGCTGAGGATATTGACAGCGAAGGACTAGAAAAAAAAAAAGTAAAAAAAAAAAGGCGATTGCATTGGGACGGATTCAGATGTTTTTAGACACATTTACTAGTATAATTCTGGGAAATCCCTTATCTTTCTATTGTTTTGCTAGTGTTTTAGTGAGATTATATAGGACCTGATAGTCGGAGGGGTTTGTCCACGGGTGTCTTGACGCCAGTCTCTGAGGGATTTAGTCACGACAGCAGCAGCACGACAGAAGTTCCGCAGATCTCTGGTAAGAGGCGACTTTTTACCACAATTTTCTCACCGAAACCTGCCGGTTGACAAGTGGTCGGGATCCATGTTCGCTTGCCTCGCTCTGATCCATAGTAAAGCTTCACCTCCGGGGAATTTTAAACAAGGAATCACCCTGTGTTTGTGTGGCTAAAGCTAAAGCTTCCCACCTCCATCTTTCTACTTAGACTATTAATTGAACAAATTGCAAAAGATTTCAGCAACACAGATGTCCAGATTACTGTGTAACTCTGCGATTAAAGCAAACACTTTTAGCCGCAAGTGGTGTGCTGGCTAATATGTCCCCTCCAACTCGAGACGTCACGCGCACGCGTCATCATACGTGTCATCATTCCGCAAACGTTTTCAACAAGAAACTCTGTGGAAATTTAAAATTGTAATTTAGTAAACTAAAAAGGCCGTATTGGCATGTGTTGCAATGTTAACATTTCATCATTGATATATAAACTATCAGACTGCGTGGTCGGTAGTAGTGGGTTTCAGTAGGCCTTTATATTTGTATGCTTACTATGGTATATTATCTATTTATTATTTAATTGTTCCCTATTCTGTTTGAAGAGAACAAGGAAATTGGATAAACTTGCTATGGTATGAAAAAGGGGTAGGATTAAATCAGCTCTGCTTCTTCCTACTCCTTTTCGGACATGCTGTAATGAAACAACTGGAATTGTGTGATGCATTACATTTCATCGTATGCATGTTCGAAATAAACTCAAACTGAACTGAACTGAACTGAACAGTATATGTATACTGTATATGTAGTATGAAAATATTACTTATATGTTCAATTTTGGCTTCACGGTGGAAGAGGGGTTAGTGCGTCTGCCTCACAATACGAAGGTCCCTGAGTAGTCAGGGTTCAATCCGGCTCGGGATCTTTCTGTGTGGAGTTTGCACATTCTCCCCATGAATGCGTGGGTTCCCTCCGGGTACTCCGGCTTCCTCCCACCTCCAAAGACAACACTAAATTGGCCCTGGTGTGTGAATGTGAGTGTGAAATGTTGTCTGTCTATCTGTGTTGGCCCTGCGACGAGGTAGCGACTTGTCCAGAGTGTACAGCGCCTTCCGCCCGATTGTAGCTGAAATATGCGCCAGCGCCCCCCGCAACCCCAAAGGAATAAGCGGTAGTAAATGGATGGATGTTATATTTTATATCGGTACTATTGTACATATTTATTCTATTTAATACATGCATTAGCCTCTCCATCCTTGCCCTTCCCATCCTTTGAAACTGAGCGACTGTGTGGAAAAACTTCGCTGGTAGATCAATAAAGTTTGTCTAAGCCTAAATCTAAGTATAATTCCCAGTGTTCAAGGAAGTTGAAATTAATGTTATACCTTGTTTGTATTAAATACACAATTAGTCACTTTAATTGGTAAACACACTATTTTACAGTCAATTGTACTTGTCCAGGGTTGTACGCCGCCTTCCGCCCGATTGTAGCTGAGATAGGCGCCAGCACCCCCCCGCGACCCCAAAAGGGAATAAGCGGTAGGAAATGGATGGATAGATGGTGCTTTACACATGTTATCTGCTTGTGTCCAAAAAGACTCGGGTTCAGTAGATAGGTGCAGAGAATCAGATTTTTGTGAGGTTTTTCTCTCTCTCTCTCTCTCCCTCTAGAGGGAGTCAGAGCCTATAAATCTATAAACTGTCTTTCAAGGGCGCATGAGCTGAATCCTGAGTAACCTTGGACAGTAAAGAATATGGAATACACGCCTTGACTGCCCCCCCCCGCCTCATAAAAACCTGCACTGTTCCAAAGGATTTAAGCCACATGAGGCCAACGGCGCTAAGACTCAGACAACAATCAGAACGGGTGAAATGGAAATGGTAGCATATCTAATCACTTGGAGTTCATTAATTCTGTTTATATTCCCACATCTCTTAAAGAGCAGCCTGATCAATTCTCCCCCCTGCGTTCTTTCCTCAGCAACGAGCCATGCGATGCCTTTTCAAAACATTGAATTATTCAATTGGGTCTGCTTTGGTGTTAATAGGAGTGATCACTCTTGCTTAAACAGCATAATCTATGTTCTGACAGCCAACAGTGATACAAACCTGTCCCTTGGGGGGTTGCACAAATCCATCACAAGAGAGATTCTAGGCACCAGTGAAGCATGGCGAAGTAGAAATATACTCAACGCCTATGGAAAAAGGATCGTTCCACAAGGCCAGCACCATAAACGATCAGTTCGTCGCCCCCACCCACCCACCATAGACAGCCTTGAGTGAAATAAAGCAGATTCATAATGACTGCTGTGTCTGAGTGTTCACATCATTTAAAAATAAGTCTTGTATGGCATGATAGGAATGTGTCAGATTTACTGATACAGCAAATAGAAGTGGGATGTTGGTTCAGAGTTCAGAGGAATAAAAATGAAAAGATAACAGATATGGATTTTTGCAAGATATGAAATAGAGTTTAACGGAACAAGCTTAAATCACGTGGAACGACATTTATGTTCGACAAGAGTGAACATATTTATGTGGAGAAGGTCAAATGATTTTTCCATGTGGCTTGTTTGTTTGTTTGCCCCTCACCCTGCCGGGGTCTTGTCAACATACACCACCCTTTGGGTCAAAACTACCAAAGGTGGTCACACTTGTGTTCCTTAAAGGCCTACTGAAATGAGATTTTTCTTATTTAAACGGGGATAGCAGGTCCATTCTATGTGTCATACTTGATCATTTTGTGATTTTGCCATATTTTTGCTGAAAGGATTTAGTAGAGAACATCCACGATAAAGTTTGCAACTTTCAGTGTTAAGAGAAAATGCCCTGCCTCTAACGGAAATAGCAGACGATGACGTCACCCGTTGATGGCTCCTCACATAGTCACATTGTTTTTAATGGGAGCCTCCAACAAAAAGTGGTATTCGGACCGAGAAAACGACAATTTCCCATTAATTGAGCGAGGATGAAAGATTCGTGTTTGATAGCGACAGACTGGAAAAAAAAAAATGATTAAAAAAAAAGTTAAAGGGGAACATTATCACAATTTCAAAAGGTTAAAAAAATAAAAATCAGTTCCCCAGCGGCTTGTTGTATTTTTTGAAGTTTTTTTCAAAATTTTACCTGTCCCGGAATATCCCTAAAAAACCTTTAAAGTGCTTGATTTTCGCTATTTGCAATGCGACTATAGATTTCCCTGTGACGTCATACAGTGCTGCCAATGTAAACAAACAATGGCGAATAGCACAGCAAGATATAGCGACATTAGCTCGGATTCAGACGCAGATTTCAGCGGTTTAAGCAATTCAACAGATTACGTATGTATTGAAACGGATGGTTGGAGTATGAAAGTATCGAAGAAGAACTGAAGCTATTTTAGCGAATAGCTATTGACGCTATTCATAGCAATAGCATGGCCAAACAGCTGCGTTAGCATCGCCGGTAAAATGTGCGACCAAACGATCAGGACTTTTGCATCTTGTGACACTGGAGCAACTTAAATCCTTCGATTGGTAAGTGTTTTTTTCGCATTAAATGTGGGTGGAAGGAAACGTAATATAGTTGCAAATGCATCTGCAGGTTATCCATACATCTCTGTGCCGTGTCTGCGTTAGCATCGCTGGTAAATAGCATGTTAGCGTCGATTAGCGTAGCATGTTAGTATCGATTAGCTGCAGTCACACCGCGACCAAATATGTCTGATTAGCACATAAGTCAACATCAACAAAACTCACCTTTATGATTTCGTTGACTTTATCGTTGCAAATGCATCTGCAGGTTATCCATACATCTCTGTGCCATGTCTGTCATCGCCGGTAAAATGTGGAGACACTTTGGCACATCAATGGGGGTCTGGCGGCAGACACTTTCGCATCTTCGGGCCTGTGGTGCAGGTTGAATCCCTCCCTGTTAGTATTGTTACACCCTCTGACAACACACCGGCGAGGCATGATGTCTCTAAGGTTCCAAAAATAGTCGAAAAAACGGAAAATAACAGAGCTGAGACCCAATGTTTTGCAATGTGTTGAAAATGAAAATGGCAGCTGTATTACCTCGGAGACGTCACGTTCTGACGTCATCCCAAAAGAGCGATAAACAGAAGGCGTTTATTTCACCAAAATTCACCCATTTACAGTTCTGAAATCGTTTAAAAAATATATGGTCTTTTTTCTGCACCATCAAGGTATATATTGACGCTTACATAGGTCTGTTTATAATGTTCCCCTTTAAAAAAAAAACAACGCGATTGCATTGGGACGGATTCTGATGTTTTTAGAGACATTTACTAGGATAATTCTGGGATATACCTTATCTTTCTATTGTGTTGCTAGTGTTTTAGTGAGTTAAATAGTACCTGATAGTCGGAGGTGTACGTCCATGGGTGTCTTGACGCCAATGTCTCAGGGGAGTCGACGGCAGCTTTATGGACGGCACAAGCTCAGCTTTTCTCCGGTAAGAAGCGACTTTTTACCACAATTTTCTCACCGAAACCTGCTGGTTGACAATCCGTCTTGATTCATGTTTGCTTGACCGTGCTCTGATCCATTGTAAAGTTTCACCTCCAGGAATTTTAAACAAGGAATCACCGTGTGTTTGTGTGGCTAAAGGCTAAAGCTTCCCAACTCCATATTTGTACTGTGACTCCTCTAATATTAATTGATCTAATTGCAAAAGATTCAGCAACACATATCTCCAAAAGACTGTAATTATGCCGTTAAAGCAGACGACTTTTAGCTGTGTGTGTGTGCAGCGCTCATATTTCCTTAAAACCTGTGACGTCTTGCGTACACGTCATCATTACACGACGTTTTCAAGACAAAACTCCCGGGATATTTAAAATGGTAATATAGTAAACTAAAAAGGCATTATTGGCATGTGTTGCAATGTTAATATTTCATCATTGATATATAAACTATCAGACTGTGTGGTGGGTAGTAGTGGCTTTCAGTAGGCCTTTAAATGTGGCAACCTTTCTTTCCAAAACATCTCTGTTACTGGTGTGACAACAGCCTTGAGATGCGTTGTTAGTATATGACAAAAATGTGCGTGTTTCCTTTGTTAATCACAAAGATTATTATCAGGGTTTAGGTCAAGCTGATTACAAAATAAGTACTAATCAAATATACTGCGAAAGAAGGGATTCAGAACAACTGATGAAAAATAAATTAACATACAAAACCCAAAACCAGTGAAGTTGGCATGTCCGTAGTAAATAAAAACAGAATACAATGGTTTGCAAATCCTTTTTGAATATATATTCTGTTAGGAACGCGCATGGCTTCCGTTTTTGTGACCCTAAGATGTAGGAACCGGGAAACCGAAGAGAAGGTATGAAGACTTTAATCTTTTGTAGCAGAAAATGAAGCAGACAGAAATTAAGTGACCGATCGTCACATATTCAATTAACTAAAAAGTACCAATGATTGTCACACAAACTCTTGTTTGCGAAATTATTCTCTGCATTTGACCCATCACCCTTGATCACCCCTGGGAGGTGAGGGGAGCAGTGGGCAGCAGCGGTGCCGCGCCCGGGAATCATTTTTGGTGATTTAACCTCCAATTCCAACTCTTGATGCTGAGTGCCGAGCAGGAAAGGAATGAGTCCCTTTGGTATGACTCGGTATGACTGGGGTTGAACTCACAACCTCCCGATCTCAGGGCGGACACTCTAACCACTAGGCCACTGAGTAATTGTGAGTAATAGACTGCAAAGACAAGATATTTGAGAAACTCAATTTTTCTTTGCAAATAAACATTAACTTAGAATTCATTGGCAGCAACACATTGCAAAAAAGTTGGCACATGGGCATTTTTACCACTGTGTTACATGGCCTTTCCTTTTAACAACACTTAGTAAACGTTTGGGAACTGAAGAGACCAATTTTTTAAGCTTTTCAGGTGGAATTATTTCCCAGTCTTTCTTGATTCTTGCTTTAAAATAACAAAGTTTACCAGTTCGAACATTTATTATCTTGTCTTGCAATCTATTTAACTGAATATAAGTTGAAAAGTATTTTCAAATCATTGTATTCTGTTTTTAGTTACGATTTACACAAAGTGCCAACTTCACTAGTTTTGGGTTTTGTACAATTACGCAGTGCTTAGATAACACATTCTAACTAAATTAATATCCATCCATTTTCTACCGCTTATTCCCCTTTCGGGGTCGCGGGGGGCGCTGGCGCTTATCTCAGCTACAATCGGCGGAAGGCAGGGTACACCCTGGGACAAGTCGCCACCTCATCGCAGCTAACTAAATTAATAATAAATAATAATAATATGTTTTTTAAATAAACCGTCAGTAAAATGTGAGTGCCAACTAAAATACAGCTTCACCACTTTAGTCATATATTTGCGCTTAAGTAACTTCTCTATGACTTAAACTCTAGACTTATTGTGTTTGTTTAATAATGTCATTACTGCCACACATGGTGGAAAAGTGTATTACAACTGCGTAGCTCAGACCAAAGCTGAGAAACATATCTCTTTTGGTGGCCCAGAATGGGGTGCTTGAAGCCCAACAATGGGCCCAGGCCCTATGGTAATGAAAAAACTGCTATAGGACAATACTAAAAAAATCTAACTAGGATATCACTTATACCAGTGGTTCTCCTACGCGTACCCCTGGAGGTACTTGAAGGTATGCAAGGGGGTATGTGAGATTTTTTTTAAATATTCTAAAAATTGCAACAATTCAAAAATCCCTTTATAAATGTATTTATTGAATAACACTTCAACAAAATATGAATGTGAGGTCATAAACTGTGAAAAGAAATGCAACAATGCAATATTCAGTGTGACAGCTGGTTTTTCCGTGGACATGTTCCATAAATATTGATGTTAAAGTTTTCTTTTTTGTGAAGAAATGTTTGGAATTAAGTTCATGAATCCAAATGGGTCTCTGTTAAAATCCCCAAAGAGGGCACTTTAAGTTGATGATTACTTCTATGTGTACAAATCTTTATTTATAATTGAACACTTGTTTGGCTTCACGGTGGCAGAGGGGTTTAGTGCGTCTGCCTCACAATACGAAGGTCCTGCAGTCCTGGGTTCAAATCCAGGCTCGGGATCTTTCTGTGTGGAGTTTGCATGTTCTCCCCGTGAATGCGTGGGTTCTCTCCGGGTACTCCGGCTTCCTCCCACTTCCAAAAACATGCACCTGGGGATAGGTTGATTGGCAACACTAAATTGGCCCTAGTGTTTGAATGTGAGTGTGAATGTTGTCTGTCTATCTGTGTTGGCCCTGCGATGAGGTGGCGACTTGTCCAGGGTGTACACCGCCTTCCGCCCGATTGTAGCTGAGATAGGCGCCAGCGCCCCCCCGCGACCCCAAAAAGGGAATAAGTGGTAGAAAAATGGATGGATGGAATCACTTGTTTATTTTTCATCAAGTTTTGAGTTATTTGTATATCTTTTTTTCCAAATAGTTCAAGAAAGACCACTTCAAATGAGCAATGCTTTGCACTGTTATACAATTTAATAAATCAGAAACTGATGACATAGTGCTGTATTTTTACTTCTTTATCTCTTTTTTTTCAACCAAAATGCTTTGCTCTGATTAGGGGGTACTTGAATTAAAAACATGTTCACAGGGGGTACATCTTTGAAAAAAGGTTGAGAACCACTGACAGTTGAGTTGAGTTGAGTGGAGTTTGAGTTTATTTGTGAACACGCATTAATATAACATGATACATCACAATTTACAGTTTCTCTTTTCAACATGTTTGAAAAGGAGTAGGAAGAAGTAATCAGTGTACAGCTTGTGTAAGTGTAATCAAATCATAGCATATTAGGATTAAGTTACTTCTTTGCATTTGCACTTCTAAATTTAACTTCTTTCTAATGCAAATACGTAACCTGTACAAAATATTGTAGGTGTAGTACTGATTGTGCTGTTACGTTCAACATTCATGTTTCCTGTCTTTTATTTTGTATTGTTGCCTCTCATTCCGCTGTTCATTAGATATTTTTTCAAAATTAAGCAGAACAATGCGGCACACCTGCAGCTGCTCAGCAATTAGTGGTAATTTGAGGCACTGCTGCTGCAGTCGGAATACACTGGACTGTTATTATCCCACAGTGGGATAGTTGCATATTTACATGTCCGCCCACCTTTTAACTTCTTTTGTAACTCACCTTTGGTTCCTTCCTTTTCCCTTCCGAATGGTAAAGACCACATTTTTCGTCAAACCCACAATTTTCTGCCTAACTCATTCTGTCTCAGCAGTCCTTTTTATTTTGTTCTCGTTGTATATTTTAGTTTTGCAGTTCCTCAAAAGCACCGTGCAAACATTGCTTTGTTAGCTTAAAGGCCTACTGAAACCCCACTACTACCGACCACGCAGTCTGATAGTTTATATATCAATGATGAAATATTAACTTTGCAACACATGCCAATACGGCCTTTTTAGTTTATTAAATTACAATTTTAAATTTCCTGGGAGTTTCATCTTGGAAACGTCGTGTAATGATGACGTGTACGCAACACGTCACGGGTGTTAAGGAAATATGAGCGCTGCACACACACACAGCTAAAAGTCGTCTGCTTTAACGGCATAATTACACAGTATTTTGGACAACTGTGTTGCTGAATCTTTTGAGATTTGTTCAATTAATATTGGAGAAGTCACAGTAGAAAGATGTAGTTGGGAAGCTTTAGGCTTTAGCCACACAAACACACGGTGATTCCATCCATCCATCCATCATCTTCCGCTTATCCGAGGTCGGGTCGCGGGGGCAGCAGCCTAAGCAGGGAAGCCCAGACTTCCCTATCTCCAGCCACTTCGTCTAGCTCTTCCCGGGGGATCCCGAGGCGTTCCCAGGCCAGCCGGGAGACATAGTCTTCCCAACGTGTCCTGGGTCTTCCCGTGGCCTCCTACCAGCTGGACGTGCCCTAAACACATCCCTAGGGGAGGCGTTCGGGTGGCATCCTGACCAGATGCCCGAACCACCTTATCTGGCTCCTCTCGATGTGGAGGAGCAGCGGGCTTTACGTTGAGTTCCTCCCGGATGGCAGAGCTTCTCACCCTATCTCTAAGGGAGAGCCCCGCCACCCGGCGGAGGAAACTCATTTCGGCCGCTTGTACCCGTGAATCTTATCCTTTCGGTCATGACCCCAAAGCTCATGACCATAGGTGAGGGATGGGAACGTAGATCGACCGGTAAATTGAGAGCTTTGCCTTCCGGCTCAGCTCCTTCTTCACCACAACGGATCGATACAACGTCCGCATTACTGAAGACGCCGCACCAATCCCGCCTGTTGATCTCACGATCCACTCTTCCCCCACTCGTGAACAAGACTCCCTAGGTACTTGAACTCCTCCACTTGGGGCAGGGTCTCCTCCCCAACCCGGAGATGGCACTCCACCCTTTTCCGGGCCGAGAACCATGGACTCGGACTTGGAGGTGCTGATCTCATTCCGGTCGCTTCACACTCGGCTGCGAACCGATCCAGTGAGAGCTGAAGATCCCGGCCAGATGAAGCCATCAGGACTACATCATCTGCAAAAAGCAGAGACCTAATCCCGTGGCCACCAAACCGGAACCCCTCAACGCCTTGGCTGCGCCTAAAAATTCTGTCCATAAAAGTTATGAAACAGAATGGGTGACAAAGGACAGCCTTGGCGGAGTCCAACCCTCACTGGAAACGTGTCCGACTAACTGCCAGCAATGCGGACCAAGCTCTGGCACTGATCATACAGGGAGTGGACCGCCACAATAAGACATTCCGATACCCCATACTCTCTGAGCACTCCCCACAGGACTTCCCGAGGGACACGGTCGAATGCCTTCTCCAAGTCCACAAAGCACATGTAGACTGGTTGGGCAAACTCCCATGCACCCTCAAGAACCCTGCCGAGAGTATAGAGCTGGTCCACAGTTCCACGACGAGACGAAAACCACACTGTTCCTCCTGAATCCGAGGTTCGACTATCCGGCGAAGCCTCCTCTCCAGTACACCTGAATAAACCTTACCGGGAAGGCTGAGGAGTGTGATCCACGATAGTTGGAACACACCCTCCGGTCCCCCTTCTTAAAGAGAGGACCACCACCCCGGTCTGCCAATCCAGAGGTACCGCCTCCGATGTCCACGCGATGCTGCAGAGTCTTGTCAACCAAGACAGCCCCACAGCATCCAGAGCCTTAAGGAACTCCGGGCGGATCTCATCCACCCCCGGGGCTTGCCGCCGAGGAGCTTTTTAACTACCTCAGCGACCTCAGCCCCAGAAATAGGAGAGTCCACTGCAGCTTCCCCAGGCACCGCTTCCTCAAAGAAAGACGTGTGGTGGGATTGAGGAGGTCTTCGAAGTATTCCTCCACCGATCCACAACATCCGCAGTCGAAGTCAGCAGAACACCATCCGCACCATACACGGTGTTGATAGTGCACTGCTTCCCCTTCCTGAGGCGCCGTATGGTGGTCCAGAATCGCTTCGAAGCCGTCCGGAAGTCGTTTTCCATGGCTTCCCCGAACTCTTCCCATGTCCGAGTTTTTGCCTCCGCGACCGCTAAAAGCTGCACACCGCTTGGCCCGTCGGTACCCGTCCACTGCCTCCGGAGTCCTATGAGTCAAAAGAACCCGATAGGACTCCTTCTTCAGCTTGAAGGCATCCCTCACTGCTGGTGTCCACCAACGGGTTCTGGGATTACCGCCCCGACAGGCACCAACAACCTTGCGGCCACAGCTCCAATCAGCCGCCTCGACAATAGAGGTTCGGAACATGGTCCACTCGGACTCAATGTCCCGCACCTCCCTCGTGACATGTTCAAAGTTCTCCCGGAGGTGTGAATTGAAACTCTCTCTGACAGGAGACTCTGCCAGACGTTCCCAGCAGACCCTCACAATGCGCTTGGCCTGCCAGGTCCGTCCGGTATCCTCCCCCCACCATCGCAGCCAACTCACCACCAGGTGGTGATCGGTAGAAAGCTCCGCCCCTCTCTTCACCCGAGTGTCCAAAACATAAGGCCGCAAATCCGATGACACAACTACAAAGTCGATCATGGAACTGCGGCCTAGGGTGTCCTGGTGCCAAGTGCGCATATGGACACCCTTATGTTTGAACATGGTGTTTGTTATGGACAATCCGTGACAAGCACAAAAGTCCAATAACAAAACACCACTCGGGTTTGGATCCGGGCGACCATTCTTCCCAATCACGGCTCTCCAGGTTTCACTGTCGTTGCCAACATGAGCGTTGAAGTCTCCCAGTAGGACAAGGGAATCACCCGGAGGAGCACTTTCCAGTACTCCCTCGAGTGTACCCAAAAGGGTGGGTACTCTGAACTGCTGTTTGGTGCGTAAGCACAAACAACAGTCAGGACCCGTCCCCCCACCCAAAGGCGAAGGGAAGCTACCCTCTCGTCCACTGGGTTGAACTCAAACGTGGCAGGCTTTGAGCCAGGGGGCAACGAGAATTGCCACCCCAGCCCCGTCGCCTCTCACTGCCGGCAACGCCAGAGTGGAAGAGGGTCCAGTCCCTCTCGAGAGAACTGGTTCCAGAGCCCTTGCTGTGCGTCGAGGTGAGTCCGACTATATCCAGCCGGAACTTCTCTACCTCGCGCACTAGCTCAGGCTCCTTTCCCCCCAGTGAGGTGACGTTCCACGTCCCAAGAGCTAGCTTCTGTAGCCGAGGATCGGACCGCCGAGTGCCCTGCCTTTGGCTGCCGCCCAGCTCACAATGCACCCGACCTCTATGGCCCCTCCTATGAGTGGTGAGCCCATTGGAGGGATGACCCACGTTGCCTCTTCGGGCTGTGCCCGGCCGGGCCCCATGGGGACAGGCCCGACCACCAGGCGCTCGCCATCGTGCCCCCAACTCCGGGCCTGGCTCCAGAGCGGGGGCCCCGGTAACCCACGTCCGGGCGAGGGAAATCTGGGTTCATTTTTGTTGTAATTCCATAGAAGTCTTTGAGCTGCTCTTTGTCTGATCACTCACCTAGGACCTGTTTGTCTTGGGAGACCCTACCAGGGGGCATGAAAGCCCCCAGACAACATAGCTCCTAGGATCATTGGGACACGCAAACTCCTCTACCACGGTAAGGTAGCAGCTCAGAGAGGAGCACACGGTGATTCCTTGTTTAAAATTCCTGGAGGTTAACCTTACCTATGGATCAGAGCGCGGACAAGCGATCATGGATCCGTACCACATGTCAACCAGTAGGTTTCGGTGAGAAAATTGTGGTTAAAAAGTCAGTTCTTACCGGAGAAAAGCTGAGGTTGTGCCGTCCATAGCTGCCGTCGACTCCCCTGAGACACTGCGCGTCAAGACAACCCGTGGAGACACCCTTCCGACTATCAGGTACTATTTAACTCACTAAAACACGAACAACACAATAGAAAGATAAGGGATTTCCCAGAACTATCCTAGTAAATGTCACTAAAAACATTGGAATCTGTCCCAATGCAATCGCGTTTTTTTTTTTTTTACTTTTTTTTTTTAATCATTTTTTTCTAGTCCGTCGCTATCAATATCCTCAAACACAAATCTTTCCTCCTCGCTCAAATTAATGCGGAAATTGTTGTATTCTCGGTCCGAATAGCACTTTTTGTTGGAGGCTCCCATTAAAAATAGTGTGACGTCATCGTCTGCAACTTCCCGTAGAGGCAGGGCATTTCTCTTAACACCAAACGTTGCAAACTTTATCGTGGATGTTTTCTACTAAATCCTTTCAGCAAAAATATGGCAATATCGCGAAATGATCAAGTATGACACATAGAATGGACCTGTTATCCCCGTTTAAATGAGAAAATCTCATTTCAGTAGGCCTTTAAGCTTGGCGCCTTTTCTTCAGTTATATTGTACTTGGTGCTCACTGACATTGCCGCTCAAGCATCTCAGCCACTTTTGAATACTTTTTTCTTGGAATGGGCTCTCTCTATCTGAGGTCCAAAGGAAAAACAGATCGTTACAACTGCAAGATTGATGTCGCTCACTGTAGTGATTTAATACGCCAGCATCAGATATTGAGAAAGTTTTGTCCAACACAGTGTGGCATAGCGTGTGGTTGAACATAAAATGACTGACTTGAATTTTTAAACAGACCATTTACATACGTATAAATTGTCCATTCAGATTTATGTCCGATTGATGCTCGTAAGTCAAAAGTCAGAGGCAGAGCTGTGTAGACTACAAAAGTGATGACATCAGATCAGGTGCAGCATGCCATTTATGAACACTGCAGGGTAGCAGAAGGTTAGGTAAGGTTTGCTTTATCTGCAATTTCACAAGCGCCACAATGGCTCACAATATTTGAGGAACAATTTGGGCCAAATTATACTGTACAGTTATCTTGCAGAGGCATGTAGATCTATTACGTATGTTTGTCAACCTCAAAAAACAGGTTGAACTGTCAAAGGAAGCTCTTAAAGGCCTACTGAAACCCACTACTACTGACCACGCAGTCTGATAAGTTTATATATCAATGATGAAATATTAACATTGCAACACATGCCAATACGGCCGGTTTAGTTTACTAATTACAATTTTAAATTTCATAAAATGATGACGCGTGCTTGTGACGTTATTGTTTGGAGGGGACATATTAGCCCAGCACCACTTACAGCTAAAGGTCGTCTCTTTCCATCGCATAATTACACAGTAATTTGGACTTCTGTGTTGCTGAATACCAAAACCAAAAAGTTCTATTTGGTTTCATCTGACCACATGACATTCTCCCAATCCTCTGCTGTATCATCCATCCATCCATCCATCCATCCATCGTTTTCCGCTTATCCGAGGTCGGGTCGCGGGGGCAACAGCCTAAGCAGGGAAACCCAGACGTTCCCTCTCCCCAGCCACTTTGTCTAGCTCTTCCCGGGGGATCCCGAGGCGTTCCCAGGCCAGCCGGGAGACATAGTCTTCCCAACGTGTCCTGGGTCTTCCCCGTGGCCTCCTACCGGTTGGACGTGCCCTAAACACCTCCCTAGGGAGGCGTTCGGGTGGCATCCTGACCAGATGCCCGAACCACCTCATCTGGCTCCTCTCGATGTGGAGGAGTAGCGGCTTTACTTTGAGTTCCTCC